>NC_069501.1:204421056-204721056 GCF_027579735.1 Bombina bombina | reverse complement strand
TAAGGTTTGCATTCCTGGACAAACATTACCAGTTTGTGGCGCTTCCTTTCGGATTAGCCACTGCTCCAAGGATTTTCACAAAGGTACTAGGGTCCCTTCTAGCGGTGCTAAGACCAAGGGGCATTGCAGTAGTACCCTACCTGGACGACATTCTGATTCAAGCGTCGTCCCTCCCTCGAGCAAAGGCTCACACGGACATCGTCCTGGCCTTTCTCAGATCTCACGGCTGGAAAGTGAACGTGGAAAAGAGTTCTCTATCCCCGTCAACAAGGGTTCCCTTCTTGGGAACAATTATAGACTCCTCAGAAATGAGGATTTTTCTAACGGAGGCCAGAATAACAAAGCTTCTGGACTCTTGTCGGATACTTCATTCCGTTCCTCTTCCTTCCGTAGCTCAGTGCATGGAAGTGATCGGGTTGATGGTAGCGGCAATGGACATAGTTCCTTTTGCGCGCATTCATCTAAGACCATTACAACTGTGCATGCTCAGTCAGTGGAATGGGGACTATACAGACTTGTCTCCAAAGATACAAGTAAATCAGAGGACCAGAGACTCACTCCGTTGGTGGCTGTCCCTGGACAACCTGTCACAAGGGATGACATTCCGCAGACCAGAGTGGGTCATTGTCACGACCGACGCCAGTCTGACGGGCTGGGGCGCGGTCTGGGGATCCCTGAAAGCTCAGGGTCTTTGGTCTCGGGAAGAATCTCTTCTACCGATAAATATTCTGGAACTGAGAGCGATATTCAATGCTCTCAAGGCTTGGCCTCAGCTAGCGAGGACCAAGTTCATACGGTTTCAATCAGACAACATGACGACTGTTGCGTACATCAACCATCAGGGGGGAACAAGGAGTTCCCTAGCGATGGAGGAAGTGACCAAGATTATTCTATGGGCGGAGTCTCACTCCTGCCACCTGTCTGCTATCCACATCCCGGGAGTGGAAAATTGGGAAGCGGATTTTCTGAGTCGTCAGACATTGCATCCGGGGGAGTGGGAACTCCATCCGGAAATCTTTGCCCTAGTCACTCAGCTGTGGGGCATTCCAGACATGGATCTAATGGCCTCTCGTCAGAACTTCAAAGTTCCCTGTTACGGGTCCAGATCCAGGGATCCCAAGGCGGCTCTAGTGGATGCACTAGTAGCACCTTGGACCTTCAAACTAGCTTATGTGTTCCCGCCGTTTCCTCTCATTCCCAGGCTGGTAGCCAGGATCAATCAGGAGAGGGCGTCGGTGATCTTGATAGCTCCTGCGTGGCCACGCAGGACTTGGTATGCAGATCTGGTGAATATGTCATCGGCTCCACCTTGGAAGCTACCTTTGAGACGAGACCTTCTTGTTCAGGGTCCGTTCGAACATCCGAATCTGGTTTCACTCCAGCTGACTGCCTGGAGATTGAACGCTTGATTTTATCGAAGCGAGGTTTCTCAGATTCTGTTATCGATACTCTTGTTCAGGCCAGAAAGCCTGTAACTAGAAAGATTTACCACAAAATTTGGAAAAAATATATCTGTTGGTGTGAATCCAAAGGATTCCCTTGGGACAAGGTTAAGATTCCTAGGATTCTATCCTTCCTTCAAGAAGGATTGGAAAAAGGATTATCGGCAAGTTCCCTGAAGGGACAGATTTCTGCCTTGTCGGTGTTACTTCACAAAAAGCTGGCAGCTGTGCCAGATGTTCAAGCCTTTGTTCAGGCTTTGGTTAGAATTAAGCCTGTTTACAAACCTTTGACTCCTCCTTGGAGTCTCAATTTAGTTCTTTCAGTTCTTCAGGGGGTTCCGTTTGAACCCTTACATTCCGTTGATATTAAGTTATTATCTTGGAAAGTTTTGTTTTTAGTTGCAATTTCTTCTGCTAGAAGAGTTTCAGAATTATCTGCTCTGCAGTGTTCCCCTCCTTATCTGGTGTTCCATGCAGATAAGGTGGTTTTACGTACTAAACCTGGTTTTCTTCCAAAGGTTGTTTCTAACAAAAACATTAACCAGGAGATTATCGTGCCTTCTCTGTGTCCGAAACCAGTTTCAAAGAAGGAACGTTTGTTGCACAATTTGGATGTTGTTCGCGCTCTAAAATTCTATTTAGATGCTACAAAGGATTTTAGACAAACATCTTCCTTGTTTGTTGTTTATTCAGGTAAAAGGAGAGGTCAAAAAGCAACTTCTACCTCTCTCTCTTTTTGGATTAAAAGCATCATCAGATTGGCTTACGAGACTGCCGGACGGCAGCCTCCCGAAAGAATCACAGCTCATTCCACTAGGGCTGTGGCTTCCACATGGGCCTTCAAGAACGAGGCTTCTGTTGATCAGATATGTAGGGCAGCGACTTGGTCTTCACTGCACACTTTTACCAAATTTTACAAGTTTGATACTTTTGCTTCTTCTGAGGCTATTTTTGGGAGAAAGGTTTTGCAAGCCGTGGTGCCTTCCATTTAGGTGACCTGATTTGCTCCCTCCCTTCATCCGTGTCCTAAAGCTTTGGTATTGGTTCCCACAAGTAAGGATGACGCCGTGGACCGGACACACCTATGTTGGAGAAAACAGAATTTATGTTTACCTGATAAATTTCTTTCTCCAACGGTGTGTCCGGTCCACGGCCCGCCCTGGTTTTTTAATCAGGTCTGATAATTTATTTTCTTTAACTACAGTCACCACGGTACCATATGGTTTCTCCTATGCTAATATTCCTCCTTAACGTCGGTCGAATGACTGGGGTAGGCGGAGCCTAGGAGGGATCATGTGACCAGCTTTGCTGGGCTCTTTGCCATTTCCTGTTGGGGAAGAGAATATCCCACAAGTAAGGATGACGCCGTGGACCGGACACACCGTTGGAGAAAGAAATTTATCAGGTAAACATAAATTCTGTTATTTTTGGAATGTCCCTTTAAGGACCAAACCATTAGGAATATGTGGAGTTAACATTGTAGAAATAAACTAAAGGGGAATGAAAATACATATAGATATGTGATAACTAAACAAGAGGTCAGATGAATAATTTTGTGAAATTATATTACAAACTAGCTATAGTTAAATGAGCCTTCAAATGACTCCACTAGAACAGAAAAGTAATCAATATGGCATACAATAACTAGCTTGTGCTAAATATGAAATTAACTGACTTACCATTTTCAAACATTTTAAAACTATATTTATTAGAATAATGTTTTTGTATACCTAAGGAAGATACAAGATCTTATAAAACAAATTGAACATCCAACTACACTGTCACTTTAATGTAAGTTAACCACTTTCCCTTCTTAAAAGTGAAAATAACAAAGTTGTTATGTCGAATTCTGACTACATATCCTCATAAATATTTTCAAATTTTACCATCTATAAATTACACAATAAAAGCATTGATGGATTTCACTCCCAAATTAATTTATAAAAGCTACTTGACTTTTACATTCTCTGAATAAGTGGATTTTCGATAATTAATTCAATACATGAGGCCTAATTTTATATCAGGCATGTGCTTGTCAAATAGACAACTACCAGTCATGGGAGTCTATTATTTTTTTACTTGTCAGATTAGCTTGATATATTTATTATAATCTGTTTGTTAAACAGATGGTGTTTCATTTAAAAAAAATTAAAAAAAAAGTTTAGTATTACAAAATATTTATTGTCAAGAATTTTTTTTTTTATCACAAAAATAAATCGAACAAGTGTAATTCATCACAGATGAAACTCTGAAGAAAAAAAAACAGTTATTTCATACACACATGTCTTAAAATATTCATTAAATAAAATAACTTAAAAATCATCTTGTGTCTATGCTCTAACTTTTGTAAAATATTTCTAAAGATATTTTTTATTAAAAAAAATGAAAATCTATACCTATCCATCATTTAAAATACCATTATATTGTGTAATCAATATTACATTTAAATATCAGCATTTACAATTATACCAAATAATGCATATAACATTTTAAATAATAAAAATAAATATATGCATGCTGAACATAAATGTAATATTTAATGTCCCTTCAAATACCTCTATATAAACTATAATATGTATTCCTTTGTCTGATTGTTCATAATTGGATTCTTCTGTATCACAAAGTAGGGGTAATTATGTAAGCTACAAATATTCTAATATAGGACATGTATGTTTTCCTAATTTTTAACATTCTTCCTCCTGTGATTCTTAACTAGCATGCATTGGGCAAACCAACCTGGATTATGCATGGTCTTTGAAAGTCAATTCTCTTGAAAATAAAATTTTATCTTCAATAGGTGTCTTATTCATCATTTCCAAAATAGAGGATTGTGAAATACCATCTAAAAAGAAAAAAATAATCTAAGTGTCTCCAATAGGATGCCTCCACAGCCTTAATCCATCAAATTGTTGCCACTTACCATGTGAACGTGTCTTTGTATGGTTTTCCAGGTCAGCACATTTGAAAGACAATGCCAGACATGATCCCATTGGTATTCTTCATTTTCAATCTTGGATTCTTCACTTTCAATCTTGGATTCTTCACTTTCAGTCTGGGAATTCTTCACTTTCAGTCTTGAATTCTTCACTTTCAGTCTTTAGATGAAGTCATCTCCCTAATGGCAGAAAAAGTGTGAATAAAAATATTAATACAAGTGTGTGAATTAGTTCTGCACCCCTCTCCCACCCCCATTTCGTAAACGATTTCTGTCACTAGCTTACTAAGCGTGTGTAGCCTCTTGTATTATGTTCTATCAATCAAGTGTGAAGATGAGTCATATTGAGCAGACCGAACCTCTAATGTGTGACTTTGAATCTGACTTTGAACCATAGTCATTCTAGAGGATACCTTTCTGAGTATCCAAATTTTAAGTAATGTGTAAACTAAATACTAGTTTTGAAGATGTATGCCATATGATGTATTTTTGTCCCAAATTCCGGACAGCCACAGTCCATACATTTATACTTACCAGCTGATGTTGTCTTTAAAACCAGGTGGCAAAGTCGTAACAGGACCCAATGACCAGAGCATCACCTAGATTAATAAATTAAAAATATTGAATCATTTGATGAACAATCCTAACATGTTTGCACAATTCTCTACTTGTCATTTCCCTAGAATTCACACATATTCACAATACTGCAATCTAACTTATATTATTTACCGTCTGAAGTGGCGGTTGATGATGCCTGCTCTGACATTGAGCCCCTCGTCCCGGAATAGCCCCTCTAGAACAGGCTCGTCCTCCTCATCTCTGAGGAGATTTCGGGGCGCCTGGACGGCCTGCAGCATCCCAGCCCGCTGTGCAATAATATGCAGGACGCTGCAGGCTATAACAATCTTCGCCACCTTCCTACGGCTGTACTGGAAGGCTCCTCCCGACCTGTCAAGGCATCTGAATCTCATTTTGAGGAGCCCAAACATCCTCTCAACTACAGCCCTAGTCCGCTTGTGCGCCCTATTATAGCGCTCCTGAGCCTCATCAGTAGGGTTACGTAACGGCGTAATGAGCCAAGGCCGGCTCATGTAACCAGAATCACCTATAAATTATGAACAGAACAAAATGAAAATATTTTTTACAAATTTAAATTATATTCCAAAAATTATTTTTTGTGTACACGAAAATACAATAACATAAATGTTTTAATTTAAAAATAATAATCTTGTTAAATCTTATTCTCTATCTGACCATTTCAGCTAAGACATGCTACATATGCGTATTTCGCATAAACAAGACCTTTTTTAAAATAAAAAATAAATGGTTTAATTGCATTCTCTATCTGCCCATTTAAGCTAGAACATGCTACATATCTGTTTTGAGCTAAAACTAAACATTTGGGGAAAGAGACAATGACATGGTTAAATTGCATTCTCTATCTGACCATTGCAGCTAAGACATGCTACATAGGCGTATTTCGCATAAACAAGACCTTTGCTAAAATAAAACATAAATGGTTAAATTGCATTCTCTATCTGCCCATTTAAGCTAGAACATGCTACATATCTGTTTTGAGCTAAAACTAGACATTTGCGGAAAGAGACAATGACATGGTTAAATAGCATTCTCTATCTGACCATTTTAGCTAAGACATGCTACATATGCGTATTTCGCATAAACAAGACCTTTGCTAAAATAAAAAATAAATGGTTAAATTGCATTCTCTATCTGCCCATTTAAGGTAAGACATGCTACATATCTGTTTTGAGCTAAAGACATGCTACATATGCGTATTTCGCATAAACAAGACCTTTGCTAAAATTAAAAATAAATGGTTAAATTGCATTCTCTATCTGCCCATTTAAGCTAGAACATGCTACATATCTGTTTTGAGCTAAAACTAGACATTTGCGGAAAGAGACAATGACATGGTTAAATTGCATTCTCTATCTGGCCATTTAAGGTAAGACATGCTACATATCTGTTGGAAGCTAAAACTAGACATTTGCGGAAAGATAAAGAAATGGTTAAATTGCATCCTATAGCTGCACATTACACTAACAGTTTAAGACTACAGTGGCAATTGTCTAACTAATTAACCATGTTGTGCACAAATACTCACCAACGAGATACCCAAGTGGAAATTGTCTTTCCTCAAACTGCCGCCAAAGGGACGACAGAGAGAGGATGCGGGCATCATGACAAGCCCCACCGAAATTCGCACACACCTGCATAATCCACATCCGTGCATCACAAACATACTGCACGTTGAGGCTATGGAAATGTTTGCGATTTCGGAAGGGCAAGTCATCGGCTGGAGCATGCAGCGCAATGTGGGTGCAATCTATTGCTCCCAAGGCATTGGGCAATTCAGCGATAGCCAAGAATTCCCTCTTCAGGCGCCTCCAATCACCATCATTTTGAGGGAATCCTATGTAATGCTTACTGATACGTACCATGGCGTCCAGAAAGTGATCAAACACCACCGAGAATGTACCTTGAGCCAGGCCATGCATGTACATCTCTCCTGATTGAAAACTCCCGGAGGCCAGGACGTATATACAACTTAGCATCTTAGTGATGCCAGGGACAGCAGTCCTTATTCGTATACGTGGCTCCAGATGAGGTCTAAGAACATCGTAAAGGCCAATGAGCTGTTCGCGATTGGGCCTATACTTGTCATAAACCTCACTCATGTTTTCCAAGGTGGGTCTTACCCTGTAGACACGAGGACCTCTAACCAAACGAGCCCTTCGTCTCTCTTGGAGCCGCCGAGGCTGCCTGATTCTATTAACCGCTACTTGTGCAACAGCACCACCAGCAGCGTCTATCAGATCGTCATCCATATTTGCCAAGCTTAGCAGCACAAAGCCAAACAGCAGAGCAAACACAACACAAGGAGTAACAAGGTATTCAAAAACACAGAAGTGAATTGATACAATGTCGATCACAAGGGACGCTTTGGCCATGTTGTTTGGGGGATTTATAGTGCAATATGTCCAATGGTAGTGAGTTTGTAATGATTGCTGATTGTACTCACTTGTTTGTATGTGAGCGGCGCAAATGCTTTCAAAGTGGGCGTTTTTTTAGGTGTTTGCTGAAATGTTTTCCCCCAATGAATCTCAATGTGAAAGTGTAAAATGTAACACATACAGTGCATGTTTGTTCATATGTGTAATAAATATTTATTAAACGCGATCTTATAGTAAAAAGCACACGTCCACGCTAACATGAATGAAAGTGCATAGTTGTGTATAATGTGCATAGAATCTGATCGATCAATGTTGCTGCAATATTGTTTGTAACCGATAAAGTAACAGCTGCCATCTGTAGTATTCTATATATAAGTGATTAGCGAGATGTTAATATTGTACGCATTCCATTAAAATCGCTATAATAATTCAGAACTTCCGGCTGTCATCTGTAGTATTGTATATATAAGTGATTGGCGAGATGTCAATATTGTACGCGTCCCTTTAAAATCGCAATAATACCGAAGATCTTCCTGCTGACATCTGTAGTATTGTATATATAAGTGATTTGCGAGATGTCAATATTGTACGCGTCCCATTAAAATCGCACTAATAATTCAGAACTTCCGGCTGTCATCTGTAGTATTGTATATATAAGTGATTGGCGAGATGTCAGTATTGTACGCGTCCCATTAAAATCGCAATAATATTGAAGATCTTCCTGCTGTCATCTGTAGTATTGTATATATAAGTGATTTGCGAGATGTCAATATTGTACGCGTCCCATTAAAAGCGCACTAATAATTCAGAACCTCCGGCTGTCATCTGTAGTATTGTATATATAAGTGATTTGCGAGATGTCAATATTGTACGCATCCCATTGAAATCGCCATAATAATGATGTTCCAAACTCTTGTTTACGTATATGTTGTATTGTAGTATTGAGTGCTAAAGTTCTGAAAGGGGCAGTACAGTCCCAAAGCTGTAATGTGTATGGTTGAATCTTCTAATGACGTCATCATATTATCAACCTGCCTGTGTAGTTCTGAAATCCTCATTGTGTTGTTGTATTTTACTACATTGTTATTGTGTGCTGATTAAAATATAAATGTGTGCTTTGTGGTTGCGTGATGCGTGTTATGTACATATACGTATATATTGTGATTGTGTCCCACATATGCTGATTTCTATAAAGCAGTCTAGCATTGTTGTTCCTTCCCAAAAAGTGACATCTGTAATCTGTTCCAATGATGTTCTTATTGTACGCAATTCCTAATGGTATATTGTGAGCGAAACATGATGTTAAAGGTACAGTAAAATCCCTATTTTCTGTTTCCTTCTGTTACATTCATAGAGAGAATGTAATGTGTTTTCCCCCATCATATGAATGCACATGTATGAGTGAATGGTGTAAAAGTAATGTATGTGCATCCATGAATGATCATGTGTTAAGCCTATGTAGATATGCTGTTGCTGCAAACATATGAGTTGAATAAATGAAATGCTATAATAAAGGTAAATGAGAGGTGTTTCCAATTGTCTACTGTTTGGGAATCCTGAAATGTTCCAATTATTTTTCTGTCCGTTTAAATCTGATGTAATTGTTGAAAATGTTTGTTACTAGTGATGGTGATTTGTAGTTGATGTAATGTAAAAGTATCAAACAATTTAATGTTGTTGTGAATTTCCCATAAGTAAAATCCATAACTCCTTAGGGAAATAGCCATTTCTTGATCTATTTGTCATAGCGGGCTAACGCAGAAAAACATGAGTTATTTTCCGAATTCTAGCGCTGGTATTTAGAGTTTTCTTGTCTACGCTTTTTGCGTGCGTTATGGAAATCTGTCTGTCTCGTGCACGAGCACGTCTTCCCCATAGAAGTCAATGGAGGAGAAAAATGTGTGTGTAAATAAAATCCACGACTGGTTTTGAGCGTAAATTGAGTGACGTCATGGTCTTGTGTGAAAAAGTAGCTAAATCGTATTTATTTCGTAATCAAATTCTTCTTTGTGTATGTAATGTGGTGTATATTGTTTGTATGTATCGATGAGTGTATGTATGTGATAATATTATTAGTTAGATGTAGCTATATGAGTGTCTTTTCTCGTCTGTCAATGTAAGTCAATGGCAAAATGGATTTGTGTTTTGTTTTGTTTTTCTAACACCCGAGATCTCGTAACTTTGATCCTTTCTATTTTGACGCGAAAATATTAAAAGTGAAAAATAAATATAGTGTAGTGTTTGTATGAGTGTAAGTGTACTTTGTTTAATATTTGTTTTGTGTTTCGTGGATGTTTATTTTGTCGTTAGATGTTAACTACTGGGTCTGGGTTGTCGGTAAGGATTTCAGTGTTAGGAAATTTTTGAGTGTTGGTAAGGAAACTCTAAATACCAGCGGGCGGTAAAAACAGCGTTAAGAGCCCTTTACGCTGGTTTTTACGGCGGCCGTAAAACTCTAACTCTAGGCGATAGTTAATTAACTTACAGATTTTTTTAGAGTGGTATGTGTTTTAAATTGTAAAAATATGATAAACTGTCCATTAATTATTCTGGTTTTCTTTCATCAGATGGTGACAGTCCACGAATCATCATGTGTGGGAATATTTCCCTCCTAACCACTAAGAGGCAAAACACCCCTACACACAAGAGCTTTAAATCCCTCCCACTTTTCATGATCCTCATTTTTTTGCCTCCTTGATGAGGAGTTAGGTGAAAGTAAAGTGCAAGATCTACTCCTCTAACCAATCTGAGGTTTAATCCTCATAGTAACCAGTCAGATGTGCAGACAAGGCATTATCAGCCAGGCAGTGAAAGGTCTTTTCTCAGTGACAAATGTTACAGGCCTCCCCCCTTCAGATTAGTGTAGATCAGTGTAGCGCTAATTGACGCTCCCGCTCAAGCATTAATTGCGCTAGAAGTGAGCTTTTTGTGCTCCTTAGGTTGTGCTCGTGTTATGAGTTGAAAGTAAACTGTTTTTGCTCGCCTGCTAACCCGATGAATGCAAAACTTGCCTATTTCCCATTCACATGCAAACCCGATCTTATATTCTCATGTGCGCTAACCCACCATGAAAATATGAATATTTCACATTTTAACGTTTTTCACATCTATTTATTCATAAATAAATTTTCATCTAAAGAGGAGGAGAGCCCACGGCTTCATTTATTACTTATGGGAATTAAGAACCTGGCCAACAGGAGGCAAAGACACCCCAGCCAAAGGCTTAAATACCTCCCCCACTCCCCTCATCCCCCAGTCATTCTTTGCCTTTCATCACAGGAGGATGGCAGAGAGGTGCCGAAGTTTCGGAGGTCTCTTATGGAGAGTACTACTCTTCGCTATGGGACGGGAGTTTAAGTAGCCCTATTAATCCTTTCAGTTGAGGGCCTTGTTGAAAGTCTGGAGATGCAGGGAGAGCTCTCCTCTGCGACACCATCCTGACTCATATTAACAGCTACAGCAATCGGCGTTGACGAGTTTCGCAGACTGCTTTCTTCCCTCAAGTCCATGTCAGGAGCGATGCTACAACCTGTCACACTTGAACGGCCGTGTTCCTGTTCCACGGTGTGGATTCTGGTAAGATCGTTTCATTTCTTATTATATTGATAACACAGAAGACAGGGCCACAGTGTGGTGCCTTTTATCTTTACAGAATCAAGGGTTATTATTCCTGGTAAGGGGATTATTAAACAGGGGAGGTTATACATGATATGCTTTATTGTGTCATTGCTGCGTTATGTGCGTGATGAGGCTCTGGCAATGTAGTTTTTGCGTGCCCTTTTTTTGGCGAGTTTTCTCCTTTACTTTAGGCAGGGGTGGTCCTGTTAGGTCTTCACTTCCGGTCTGATCTGTGACGGAGGAGACAAAGCAGTTTCTCTAGTCCGGGTCTGAGGAGGTGGTGAGTGACCCGGCCATTGGAGGTTATAAAGGTGCCTGCTCTTAATTTGCTAATTAAGATAAAAGCTATGGAGGATTATGACGCATTGGAGGGTACTCCCTCTTTATCTAAGTCTTTTACCTGTGTTTATTGTGAGGTTCCGGAAGACCAGCCTACGCAACTATGTTCCACATGCCTTGAAAGAGCTATGACATCTAAAAATAAGAGAATGTCTAGTACTACTGAGCTGTCCACCTCTGAGGGCTCAGTCCCGTGAGGTGCGTTCCCTAATTGTGTCCCCTATTCCACATGCAGCGCCCCAGGGTCCGACTGTTGCCACTTAGGGGGAGATTTGCTGGACGACAGATTTTGCGGACCAACTTCAAATGGCAGTCTTTACCGCGTTCTTTTAAGCGCAAGCGTAGAGCCTTCCAGAGCGGCCCGATTCCGGATTAATTTATGTCGAAAACTCCTGCGGAGTGGTACGACGATGAGGCCCACTCCGACGCTTCGGATTGGGTTCCTTCTGGTTCAGAGTCTGTGTCATCTAAACCTCTGGTGGCGGCGGAGGAGCCTGGCTATAGGTTTAAAATTTGCGCTTTTTGCTGAAGCAAGTGCTTGCTACTCTGGAGGTTCCGGAGCTGAAGCTTCTGAAAGAACCCTCCATTCCTAAGCTGGACAGGGTGTAAGAGGACAAGGTGGTTTCCCAGACCTTCCCGGTTCCTGTAAAGATGGCAAATATTATAAAGAATGAATGGGAACGATTAGGTTAATCCTTTTCTCCTTCTAATTTTAAAAAGCCTTTTCCCGTTCCGGAGGCCCAGCTTGAGCTGTGGAGAACCATTCCCAAGGTGGATAGGGCTATCTCCACTCTCGCTAAGCGTATGACTATTCCTCTAGAGGATAGCTCGTTGTTCAAGGAGCCCATGGATAATAAGTTAGAAAACATGTTAAGGAAAATGTTTCAACACACAGGGTTTGTTTTTAAACCGGCAGCGGCCGTCTCTGTGGTTGCCAGAGCTGCGTCATATTAGTGTGATTCTCTGTGCGAGATGATTGAGGGCGAGCCCTCTTTCGAAGAGGTTCAGGAAAGGATTAAGGCGCTGAAGGTTGCCAATTTTTCATTTGCGACGCAAATATGCAGATTATTCGCCTGAACGCTAAGGTGCCAGGTTTTTCCATTTTAGCACGCAGGGCGCTGTGGCTAAATTCTTGGTCGGCGGACATGACTTCTAAGCTAAGGTTACTGTCCCTGCCTTTTCAAGGTAAAATTTTGTTCGGTCCAGGCCTGGACTTGATTATATCCACGATTACGGGAGACAAGGGTGCCTTCCTGCCCCAGGATAAGAAGGCTAAGCCTAAGGGTTCTAATTTTCGTCCCTTTCGTGCGGACAAGGCCCAACGCCAGCAGCTCGCCGCAAAGGGCGGACCCACCTAAGGGAGCCTTTAATGAGCTCATTGGGGTACCCCTTTTCTGTAAATCTGGTAATTAAGACCTCTGATTGTTTGTCATACAGTGTCAATGTGCTACAGTTCCTTCTGATTCGTATAAACTGACTGTAGGGGATGTTGGTCTTCCAACCATTAAGATGGTTGCTGGAGAAATGGAGGAAGTTATTACTATCCACCTCCTTGAAATAAGTGGAAGAAACAACATCCCCCACGTCATTCCATCCGAGACAGACATCTAAAAATTCAATTTGTTCGGCCTGTAAATTATGTGTAAATGACAAGCCCATGTTGTTGGAGTTGAGGTGACTAGTGAATAGTAAAGCTTCATCTGTGGTTCCCTTCCATATAAAAATGAGGTCATCAATGTAACGGCCATAGAATACCAGGTTTGCCACCCAGTTAGAATTGTAGCACATTGACACTGTATGATAAACAATCAGAGGTCTTAATTACCAGATTTAGAGAAAAGGGGTACCCCAATGAGCTCATTAAAGACAGTTTTCTTAAGGCAAGGGGAGAAGATAGAAACACCATCTTAGCTCCCCGTTCAGATAGTCCCAATGAATTAGGAATGGCCCCTTTGAAAGACCCTCTTTTCATAACTCAGTATAACTCTGAACATTCCCATATTAAAAAAATCTTAAAGAGACATTGGCCGATAATATTAAAAGATCCAATTCTTAAAAATACTATTGACAAGACCCCACGGACAGTGTTTCGGAGAGCGCCAACTTTAAAGCAAAAATTGGCCCCAAGCAAAATAGTACTATCAAAAAGAAATGGTTTACATACTGCTAAATTTCCCATAACTAGAAGAGAAAAATTGGGCACATTTAGATGTAATAAATCAAGATGTCTCATGTGTAGTTACATCACACATGGTTGTACATCTATAAAAAGTCATACCACAGGAGAAATATTCCAAATCAAGAAAAGAATAGATTGTAGTATGAATTATATTATTTACGTTCTGACCTGCAGATGTGGCCTACAATACTTGTGCCGCACCTGCAGGAAGATACATACAAGGTGGAGAAATATCAAAAAGAGATCACTTAAACATAGTATTTCCCAACACAGCACAATCCAACACCATGGACACCACCACACCTTTGTTATCACTCCCCTTGAACACATTCCCAATCAAATAGGGTTCAATAGATACACTCGCCTGCACCAGAGGGAAACATACTGGATATTTAAATTCCAGTCTTTGTTTCCCTCTGGCCTGAACGAGGTATTAGATCTGGCGGCCTTTTAAACAATAGTTTCCTTAACTAGATATATTTTTTTCACACCTGAATTACAGGTGTGGTTGTTTTATTATTATCAATATATTTCTACACAACACTCATTTTTTTCACATATAGAGGACACTTAGAGTTAGGCAATCACTTTATTATTTTTTAGTTATAGTTTTAAACTTTAGTGAAAAAGTATTTTCTTTGAATTTACAAATAGGTATATCTTGACACATTTTTATCACATTAGATGGTCTAATCACCTTTATATTACTGTCACATTTAGTCGCAATATTGCATTTTGAGACATATTATGTTATATTATACATCATATATAATATTCACCTCATACCACTTTATGCACTACTCAAGGATTTATCAACATAAATTTGATTTTTTCGTATTCACATACTAGATTTTAGATTGTGTCTTGCTCCACAATCGTGGTTTATTTTTATATTTATTATGTGCGATTTTTATCACATTTTGGGATCGAATAGACTATGTAATTACAAAAATTACAAATTTTTCTAAAGAAATCGGAACACTAGGGCACTATTTATGATACAGTGCATACCATTTAGTTGAGCCAAGTTAATATTGGGTTAATGTTTCGCTGTAAATTTCATACATGCTGCTTGTGGAGTGCAGCATTGAAAAAACTACCGTAGTATAGAAACCCCCATTAATACCTATAAAGTACAATGTTAGGACATATTATTAAGAGGACAGATTATTTTGCAAAAAGTTTTCGGCTATGAATATTTCTAGATATAGAAAAAAAACCACAGAGGTTAAATTCATATGTACTCCGGCCAAATAATCAAGTTTTGGGATTTTTAAGGCCATTAATAGTTATATTCTTCGAGAATGGGGAAGAGACATCTGGGTTATAGTTGGCCTAAAATAGGCAATCATTATGTATAATATGGTGCCACACACGGCAGACACTTGCAGCTGATAGGGGAGCGCGATCGCTGTGCATAATACTGAAAGGTATTCTATGTAACGAACATATGTGCACACACCCCCATGTGGCTCGTTTACTATTGGCGAAGGAAAGACGTGTAATAACCAATAGAAACCCCTATGAAACCAATACCCGGAAGTGTAATCCGTGCAAAAGTGATGGACGCTGTTAAATGCAGCCTATCACAATGTAAACATACAATCAAATGAAACTAAATTCTTACATGCATAATATATACACATGGTTTATTTATATGCAGATATACAGTCTTATGGATATATAACAGGAATGGAGAAATATTTCTATCTACAATACGGGTTAGTATCGATCTATCTTCTATTACTTTTTATCAGTATGGATTATGGAATATAGGGAGATATTACTGATGGATGATCTATATAATATATATAGTATAGGAATAGACTATGACTGTTGGGAGATCTATAGAATAGATAGAATAGAAAGAAAATCCCCCTTACACTTATACATATACGTATATCAGATTCCCACAACAAATAGAAAGTTAGTCTTTTGTACACATACACGTATATTATATTTTAAATAACAAATAGAAAGACAGTTTTCTTGCATATATAGAAGTATATTGGATTTCCATAACATTTTGTAAGATATATGAATTAGACTAGCCACCTTAGACAGGTGTCAGTGATTAATTGTTAAACACACCCCTTTGAAAGGCGGATAATGTTTGTTAGTTGGCTGTATAAAGCAGAGGTAGGAATAAGAACAATTATATGCCTGATGAAACGGTGCAAAACCGAGAAACGCGTTGCCTTATTGGGGTAATTGTTAACCCCTTGTTTATCCACCCAACACAGCAATTGTTTTGTTGTGTTTTTTAACTTTTGTTTTTAATAAATATTTGTATTTTACTGGAAATACGCCTTTGAGTGGATATCTTTACCTACCTACTGCCCTGCTGATACATAAGAGTCTCTCTACCTTTTTGGGACTTTGTGTTACCTATTGGAGCCATTTGATTACAGCATCAAGAAATCTGATTTGGGGTGAGCTGCTACACCTGCCTAAAATTTGCAGCTTGTTCCTACCAGCACATAAGTGTGCTCATGGAGTATGTGAGTAACCATCTGTACCACTGAAAATATTGTCAGTTATATTTTTAACAGTCTGCACATGTAGTGCTTTTTTTTCTCTGTGTCTCCTATTCCATCTCCAGCATCACAGTACTACCTTAGAGGTGAGCTGCCACACCTATTTGAATCCGCAGCCTGCTACTACCAGCACATTGATGTGCTTGTGAAGTGTGTGAGTACCCATTTGGCTCTACTACTATTATTACTGGCTTTTATATCTGTTGATCCTACACATGAGGCGCCCCTCTATTTTCTTCTATTCCTCATAGTTATACCCGGACCAGTCGGCGAGGAGGAGGCAGCCACTACAGGGCTTTTCCACTTGGTTTTGAAAAGGACTTATTTTTGCCTTGATTTTGTAATTATATTTAGATTTCTCTCATTTAGAGAGGATTTTATTTTGTTTTATTTTATTTTAATTTTTAGCTATTTGTATTGTATACACAATTACTAATTTGTATTTTTTAAAGAGTATATAGATTAACATTACTATCTGTATTATCACTAGCGCCCCCTTACTTTGCTGTAAGGCTATATATACACAGAAAATAATAAAATAATTACGAGTTTTTTAAACTAATTACACCTAATCTAATACCCGTAATAAAATAAAAAAGCCCCCCAAAATAATAAAAAGCCCTACCCTATACTAAATTACAAATAGCCCTTAAAAGGGCCTTTTGCGGGCCATTGCCCCAAAGTAATCAGCTCTATTACCTGTAAAAAAAAATACAATACCCCCCAACATTAAAACCCACCACCCACACACCCAACCCTACTCTAAAACCCACCCAATACCCCCTTAATAAAACCATTGGATCAGCCAATAGGATTGAACTTCAATCCTATTGGCTGATTACATCAGCCAATAGGATTTTTTCTACCTTAATTCAGATTGACTGATAGAATCGGAATTCAAGGGGCGCCATCTTGGATGACGTCATTTAAAGGAACATTCATTCTGTTTGAAGACGTCGCCAGAAGAGGATGCTCCGCGTCGGATGTCTTGAAGATGGACCCGCTCTGCGCCGGATGGATGAAGATAGAAGATGCCGTCTGGATGAAGAATTCTGCCCATCTGGAGGACTTTTTCTGGCCGGCTTCGATGAAGACTTCTGCCTGTCTGGAGGACCACTTCGCCTGGCTTCGTTGAGGACTTCGACCCGGCTGGGTGAAGACTTCTTAAGGTAGGGTGATCTTCAAGGGGTTAGTGTTAGGTTTTATTAAGGGGGTATTGGGTGGGTTTTAGAGTAGGGTTGGGTGTGTGGGTGGTGGGTTTAACTATTCTACCTAGTTAAAATAAATACAAAGTTGCCTGTAAAAGAAAAATAAACCCTAAGCTAGATACAATGTAACTATTAGTTATATTGTAGCTATCTTAGGGTTTATTTTATAGGTAAGTATTTAGTTTTAAATAGGAATAATTTAGTGAATGATAGTTATTTTATTTAGCTTTATTAAAATTATATTTAAGTTAGGGGGTGTTAGGGTTAGACTTAGATTTAGGGCTTAATACATTTAATATAGTTGCGGCGACGTTGGGGGTGGCAGATTAGGGGTTAATAAATGTAGGTAGGTGTCTGCGATGTTAGGGACGGCAGATTAGGGGTTAATAAAATTTAACTAGTGTTTGCGATGCGGGAGGGCGGGGGTTTAGGGGTTAATAAATATTTTATAGTGGCAGCCATGTGCGGTTCGGCAGATTAGGCTTTTTAATACTAGCGCAAGACTCGTAATATAGGTGCAAGTCTGGGTATAAATGAAGCATAATAAAAAACAAATGTGTAAACCAATATACGCCACAAAGCGCTGTTATATCTATATCATAAAATGTAAATACAAAGTTATAAATACAAAATTATAATGCTATATATTAGATATGTTATGATAAACTGAATGAACTATACATGTTCAATGGACCAGTTTATTATACAATCCAGTGATATTTGGTCAGTCCAGAAAGTACTCACTTTAGAGCAGCATGTGTGAAAAATCAGTCTAAAAATAGCAAGTAGTCCAGCAGCTCCTCTTGAATACGGAAAACTCCAGGGATCCCAATGAAAAACAAAAACTGTAATGAGAAATGGAGAGAAGCGTGGACTCAAGTGTAGATTATAACTTTTAATCACACTACACACATAAAATTACACACTCACAAGATTTCCATAAAAGCAGGCACTGTAATGTAATATCCAGTTGACGGGCAATCCTCCACCTGGGTATGTTTCGGTCCGTACAAACACCCACTGAGTGGTCACAAAAAAAGTCACTACAAGTAGCGTCTGGTCCGTCGAATCCTGTGCATTGATGTATTTATCCCAGTATCGGACGCACCAACAAGCAGTGCTGCAAGTAATAGGAAGTAAACAAACCCTCGGCCGTATGCCACAAGATCACAGCGTGCACTCCGGATCTACGGCAGCCTCATAGGGACACAAAAAGAATAGTAGACTTCTACGCGTTTCGTCCCGATCGACGGGACTTTCTCAAGAATAAAGAGTCAGTTACGCTATAGTCCTTATAAAATAGCTGAATTGCTCACACCCCTTAATATGGGTTTTTTCATTGGTTGAAGACACATTATATTAATCTGAGCGCAACCATAAAATACATTAAAAAGTACAATATACCTAATAAGCTACATATGTAATATTATAAATAGATTAAAAAAAAACTAATTTGATATGAGCACACAGGTTATACACTGGCACATATTAAAACTGCATAAAAATAGGCAACATAATATTAATAAAAATACACAATAAATACATAATTAAAAAGACCTGAAAAATATTAAGTTCATATTACTATAAAAAGAGTGTACCAACACATAAAACCATTAATGCATGCAAACACATAAAGATGACCCTCATAAAAAATGCATATAATACCAATATAAAAAGAAACATAATGTCTAAATTAATACTAAAAATTTCATATAATAACTTGTTGCTTACAAATATACAGATTATCCTGAGTGACAAGCTTCAAACTAGACCTACATAAGAAAAAAACAATAGATATAAAAAAGCAATAATTAGATATATCATAAAAATGCTTGTATATCTAAATCAATATTAAGCCCTTTAGGTTCAAGACAGTCTAAATTTTTAATCCAAAAAGTTTCTCTCTGTCTGAGCTTGAGTAATCTATTAGTGTCCCATTTATCAGTAGCTACCCATTCAATGATTTTAATGCTCAAATCTAAGGGGTTCTGATCGTGGCATACTTTGAAATGATAGGAAACACTATGATTTTCGAAACCTGATTCTATATTCGGAAAATTTACATTTATATGATCTACTCCCGTCAAAGTTAAAAAATAAATTGTGGTTACTGTGTATGCGAGGACACATTACGCAGTCAGACACTTTACATGGATATAAACCCACCTGGGCTCCACACCAACTAGTTAGTGTGCCCGTTTGTGCTGGTTGCCTGAGTTTCGTAGGAGCGATATATTTTTTTATAACTTTATTTCTCCTAAAAACTACCTCAGGTTTATCACTCAATATATTATTTAATATTGGATCTAATTTGAGTACTTTCCAATGCTTGTTTAGGATACTCTTAATCTTATGATGTTGGTTATTATATCTAGTGATAAACTTTAGATTATCTTGTTTAGATA
This sequence comes from Bombina bombina, assembly GCF_027579735.1. Lineage (NCBI taxonomy): Eukaryota > Metazoa > Chordata > Amphibia > Anura > Bombinatoridae > Bombina > Bombina bombina. The sequence goes on along the minus strand of NC_069501.1, from coordinate 204,701,418 downwards.
ATATGGGCTTTTTATCATTCTTTTTATGTTGATTATTTATAAGGTGTAACCTATCCATTTTCAGAACTTTCATTTTTGCCTCATCCAACAATGTAGAATTATATCCTTTCTCTAAAAATGTATCAGTTAAAATATCCGCCTCTCTGTTGAAATCTTCCATATGTGTACAATTACGTCTAATTTTCTGGTATTGTCCTAGAGGGACATTATTTTTCCATTGTTTAAAATGGCCACTTTTTGCATTAAGGAGACTATTCCTATCAGTTGCCTTGTGGTCATTTTTTACACATACGCTGTTGGTGTTAATGTCATTATATAAAATTAAATCTGAAAAGGGAATCGACTCAGAGGAACTTTCATACGTAAATTTTAAGTTATAATTATTACAATTAATATGCAAAATAAATTCTTCTATTTTTTCTTTCGGTCCTTGCCAAGTAATTAAAATGTTATCTATAAATCAATAATATTTGAAAATATTCTCTTAAAAGGGATTATTATACCAGATAAAACTATTTTCAAATTGAGACATATAAAGGTTGACATACGATGGGGCAAAAGTGGTCCCCATCACAGTGCCTTGTACCTGTTGATAAAAAATCCCTTGAAATAAAAAATAATTGTGGCTTAATGTAAAATATATAGCATCCACAATAAATTGAATTTGAGATGGTGGTAGATGGTAGTAGCATGGTACTCATGCCGTCCTTGATAGCTGCTAAACCTTTTAAATGACGTATGCTCGTATATAGAGCAGCAGCATCACAAGTGATCCAAACAAAATCATTTTTCTATGTTATACCCTCCAATTTCTTTATAACATCAATTGTGTCTCTGAGATAGGCTGTAGTTGACACAACTATAGGTTGTAAATAGAAATCAATGTATTTTGATACATTTTCACATAAAGAGCCTATCTCAGAGACAATAGGCCTACCTGGGGGATTTAGGGGGTCTTTATGGACTTTCTGCAAATGATAAAAACATGCTATTTTTGGAGCTACTTCATAAAGAAAATTAAATTCCTCCATAGATAAAATGTTAATAGCTTTTGCTTCAGTTAAAAATATACATAATTCCTTCTTGAATTTCTCAGTGGGATTTTATGTTAAAGGTAAATATGTCTCAGCATCCTTTAATACACAGTATGCTTCCTTTAAATAAGCACTCTTGTTTTGGACAACAATGCCACCCCCTTTGTCCGCGGCTCTAAAAACAATATCAGTAGTGTCACTGAGTGTTTTTAATGCTATTCGTTCTTCTTTCGAAAGGTTATCCCTACAATATTGTAATTGATATTCTGGTATTTTGGATAGGGATTCTATATTCTGACATACTAGTCTATTGAATATTTTAATATATTCGGTTTGACTATGGATGGGATAGAAAATAGATTTACGTTTTAAGGAGCAATGTTTTATAGGAAATTCCTCACCATCATCATACATGGATAAGTTTGATAAGCTAAAATCTATCTCTGTATTCTCTTTCTGAACTACTTTCCAGGTTTTCAAGAATATTAATTGTATCAATGTCAGCATCATTTAATATTTCACAATTTGTTGAGTTGTCAATTCCAGAGTTCTTGGAAAAATAACGTTTCAGAGTAACTTTCCTAATAAACCTCTGAATATCAATATATAAATCAAAATAATTAGGAGGGCTGGTAGGAGCAAAGTTTAGACTTTTCATAAGTAATCTCAGTTCACTAGTGGAAAAAGTCCTATCAGAGAGATTAAATATCATTTTGGTACCTTTTTCTAGTTCCATCTCTTTGTTTCTTTTGCCTAGACTTGATCCCTCCCCTGCATCCTCTTGATCTGTTACATCTAATGGCCTTTTGGGATTTCTCTGATTTAGAGGTTTGGATGGATAATTCGTTCTCACAAGACTCTCCCCTTGTTGTTTCTGATAGGGGGGCTCTTTCATATACCCCCCGCCTTGTTGTCTCCATGGGGGAACCTCTAAAAAATGTTGATTGTTATTCTTGCTTTTAGGTTTATTAGCCGTCTTAGGTGTATGCATGCGATTTGAATAATTAAATATTGGCTTTAGCACCTTCATGTAACCATCGCGGGGATTGTGAATGTCTATTTAGAGGGGAAAATCTATTTCCCACTGCAACTTCGTATCTTGCAGCGTCTCCTTGCTCTCTAAAAATAGCCTGAGGGGTAGCATCATAATTGCTTTTGGGGATATTAGATCCATACTTATTCCCTTTATATTTATTTTTCATAAAGTTATTATTCTTACTCTTATTTTGATTAGCATAAAAAGTATTTTTGTTATGATGATTTAAAGATGTTATATGACCAGAATGTGCTGCATTTTGATTGTCTAGCTTTAAGATTGTTGTGCAATCACACAATTGTCCTCATTTTCCATGTTTGTTAACAATACTTTTTTCTTATATGAATAAACTTGATCAGTCTTGAAATATTCAAGATCTCTTTGTAATTTTTTAGTTTTATTCAATTTTAATTCATTAGAAAAAGTATCCACTCTAGATTGAATATTATTATTTATATCTTTCCATTTTTGGATATTCTCAAATGGTTGTATTTTGGTCACTAATTGATCAATTTCAGTTTTGAGAGACTCTATTTTATATTCCCTATATTTAATGAGTAGCTTAATTAGTGCTTTAGAACACTTGTGTAAAATGTATTTCTCTTGTAAGATGTATCGAGTCCACGGATTCATCCTTACTTGTGGGATATTCTCCTTCCCTACAAGAAGTGGCAGAGAGAGCACCCACAGCAGAGCTGTCTATATAGCTCCTCCCTTAGCTCCATCCCCCAGTCATTCTCTCTGCCTGCTTAACTGTTAGGAAGGGCAAATAGCTATGTTGTGACTATAATGTTAGTTTTTTATTTCTCAAGCAAAAGTTTATTATTTTAAATGGTACTGGTGTGTACTATTTACTCTCTGGCAGAAAAGGGATGAAGATTTCTGCAAAGAGGATGATGATCTTAGCACTTTGTAACTAAGATCCACTGCTGTTCTCACAAGGCCTGAAGAGTACTGGAAAACTTCAGTTGGGAGAACAGTTTGCAGGCTAAGCTGCATATGAGGTATGTTGAGTCTATATTTTTCTAGACTAGTTAATTCTAGAAAAGGCTGGCAATATCCCCATGAGGGAAGGGTAAGCTGTATTCAGACATTTTAATAGGAATTTCAGCTTGCTTGAAGGGCTCATTAGTTACTGGTGACACTGTTAAGAAAAAACGTTTTGTTTATTGATGCAATTATAACGTTTTCTGAAGGGACTAAAGGGCTGGTGACACTGTTAGGAAAAAACGTTTTGTTTATCGATGCATTTATAACGTTTTTTGAAGGGACTAAAGGGGTCATTGTGGCTTGGTTTTGAGTTTTGTAACTCACATGGTTAATTAAGAGACACTCAGGTGTTTCTCTGATAGGCCTCAAAACATCGAGTGAGGTGGGAGGGGCCTATTTTCGCGCCTCAGTTGCTCAGTTTCCTTTCCTCTGAGACATATCACTGCTTCTCCTGAGTTTCCTGCTGTGTTTGAGGGCTGTTAAAGAAGTTTTTTTTCCCCAAAAATTGTTCTGAAGGGCAGGTAGGAGCCACAGCAGAGCTGTGGCTAGGTGCTGAAAGTTTTTTTTACTGGGTTTAACGTTTTTTTCAATCCGTTTTTGCCATTAAGGGGTTAATTGTTTATTTGCATAGCTGTGCAAAGTCTTTATAATGCTACTGTAAAAATTTTGTTAAGTTTACTGCTTTTTTACACTGTTTTGCAGAACTGGTGCAGCTTTTTTTCTCTTAAAGGCACAGTACCGTTTTATTTCTAAGTGTTATTTACTTTGATTACAGTGTTTTCCAAGCTTGCTTGTTACATTACTAGCCTGTTTAACATGTCTGACACCAAGGAAAATCCTTGTTCAATATGTTTGTAAGCCATTGTGGTACCCCCTCTTAGAATGTGTCCCAATTGTACTGATATGTCTATAAACTATAACGAACATATATTAGCACTTAAAAATAGAGCAATAGATGATTCTCAGTCAGAAGTAAATGAGGGTTCGCCATCTAGCTCTCCCCAAGTGTCACAACCAGTAACGCCCGCACAAGTGATGCCAAGTACCTCTAGTGCGTCAAATTCTTTTACTTTACAAGACATGGCCACAGTTATGAATACAACCCTCACAGAGGTTTTATCTAAACTGCCTGGTTTACAAGGAAAGCGGGACATCTCTGGGTTTAGAAAAAATGCTGAGCCGTCTGACGCTTTAGTAGCCGTATCTGATATGCCCTCACAATTCTCTGAAGTAGGGGTGAGGGATTTGTTATCTGAGGGAGAAATTTCTGATTCAGGAAAGACGCTTCCTCAGACAGAGGATTCTTAAGCTTGAACACCTCCGCTTATTGCTCAGGGAGGTATTAGCGACTCTAGATGATTGTGACCCTATAGTGGTTCCAGAGAAATTGTGTAAAATGGATAAATACTTAGAGGTTCCTGTTTACACTGATGTTTTTCCAGTCCCTAAGAGGATTGTGAATATTATTACTAAAGAGTGGGATAGACCAGGTATTCCGTTCTCTTCCCTCCTGTTTTTAAGAAAATGTTTCCCATATCTGACACCATGCGGGACTCGTGGCAGACAGTTCCTAAGGTGGAGGGAGCTATTTCTACTCTGTCTAAGCATACAACTATACCTATCGAAGACAGTTGTGCTTTCAAAGATCCTATGGATAAAAAATTAGAGGGTCTCCTGAAGAAAATTTTTGTTCATCACGGTTTTTCTCTCCAACCTATTGCGTGCATTGTTCCTGTAACTACTGCAGCTGCTTTCTGGTTTGAAGCTCTAGAAGAGGCTCTTCAGATGGAGACTCCATTAGAGGAGATTATGGACAGAATCAAGGCCCTTAAGTTGGCTAATTCTTTTATTTCAGATGCCGCTTTTCAACTGGCTAAATTAGCGGCAAAGAATTCAGGTTTTGCCATTTTAGCACGCAGGGCATTATGGCTTAAGTCCTAGTCTGCTGATGTGTCATCTAAATCTAAACTTTTGAACATCCCTTTCAAAGGAAAGACCCTATTTGGGCCTGAACTGAAAGAGATTATTTCAGACATCACTGGAGGGAAAGGTCATGCCCTTCCTCAGGATAGATCAAATAAGATGAAGATCAAACAAAATAATTTTCGTTCCATTCGGAGCTTCAAGAGTGGTTCTGTTTCAGCTTCCTCTGCTACAAAGCAAGAGGGGAATTTTGCCCAATCCAAGTCAGTCTGGAGACCTAACCAGGCTTGGAACAAGGGTAAACAGGCCAAAAAGCCTGCAGCTGCCTCTAAGACAGCATGAAGGGATAGCCCCCGATCCGGGACCGGATCTAGTAGAGGGCAGACTCTCTCTCTTCGCTCAGGCTTGGGCAAGAGATGTTCATGATCCCTGGGCTTTAGAAATTGTGTCCCAGGGATATCTTCTGGAATTCAAAGACTCCCTTCCAAGGGGGATATTTCATATTTCTTGATTGATTGTCTGTAAACCAGACAAAGCGAGAGGCGTTCTTACGCTGTGTAGAAGATCTTACCATGGGGGTGATCCGCCCAGTCCCAAAAGAGGAACAGGGGCTAGGGTTCTACTCAAACCTGTTTGTGGTTCCCAAAAAAGAGGGAACTTTCAGACCAATCTTGGATCTCAAAATTCTAAACAAGTTCCTCAAAGTTCCATCATTCAAGATGGAAACCATTCAGACTATTCTGCCTCTGATCCAGGAAGGTCAATATATGACTACCGTGGACTTAAAGGATGCGTATCTACACATCCCTATTCACAGAAATCATCATCAATTTCTCAGATTTGCCTTTCTAGACAGGCATTACCAGTTTGTGGCTCTTACCTTCGGGTTAGCCACGGCTCCAAGAATTTTCACAAAGGTGCTAGGGTCCCTTCTTGCAGTTCTACGACCTCGGGGCATAGCAGTGGCGCCTTATCTAGACGACATCTTAATCCAGGCGTCGACTTTTCAGCTAGCCAAGTCTCACACGGACATTGTGTTGGCTTTTCTGAGATCTCACTGGTGGAAGGTGAACATAAAAAAGAGTTCTCTCTTCCCTCTTACAAGAGTTTCCTTTCTAGGGACTCTGATAGATTCGGTAGAAATGAAAATATTTCTGACGGAGGTCAGAAAATCAAAACTCTTAAACACTTGCTGAACTCTTCATTCCATTCCTTGGCCATCTGTGGCTCAGTGTATGGAGGTAATCGGACTCATGGTAGTGGCAACCGACATAGTTCCTTTTGCCCGCCTACACCTCAGACCACTGCAACTATGCATGCTCAAACAGTGGAATGGGGATTATGCAGATTTATCTCCTCAACTGCATCTGGACCAGGAGACCAGAGATTCTCTTCTCTGGTGGTTGTCTCAGGACCACCTGTCTCAGGGAATGTACTTCCACAGGCCAGAGTGGCTCATTGTAACGACAGATGCCAGCCTGCTAGGCTGGGGTGCAGTCTGGAACTCCCTGAAAGCACAGGGCTTATGGTCTCAGGAGGAATCTCTTCTTCCGATCAACATCCTGGAACTGAGAGCGATATTCAAGGCGCTTCAGGCGTGGCCTCAGCTTGCTGCAGCCAAATTCATCAGGTTTCAGTCGGACAACATCACGACTGTAGCTTATATCAATCATCAAGGAGGAACAAGGAGTTCTCTAGCGATGATGGAGGTAACCAAAATAATCCGATGGGCAGAGGATCACTCTTGCCATCTCTCAGCAATCCACATTCCAGGAGTAGAGAACTGGGAGGCGTGGGAACTCCATCCGGAGGTATTTGCTCAGCTGATTCAGCTATGGGGCACACCAGAATTGGATCTGATGGCGTCGCGTCAGAATGCCAAACTTCCTCGTTACGGGTCCAGGTCCCGGGATACCAAGGCGGTACTGATAGATGCTCTAGCAGTATCTTGGTCCTTCAATCTGGCCTACGTATTTCCACCACTTTCTCTCCCCCCACGTCTGGTTGCCAGAATCAAGCAGGAGAGAGCTTTGGTGATTCTGATAGCACCTGCGTGGCCACGCAGGACTTGGTATGCAGACCTAGTGGGCATGTCCTCAGTTCCACCATGGACCCTGCCAATGAGGCAGGACCATCTAATCCAAGGTCCGTTCTCGCATCCAAATCTAGTTTCTCCGCGTCTGACTGCTTGGAGATTGAACGCCTAATTCTATCAAAGCGTGGGTTCTCTGAGTCGGTCATTGATACCCTGATTCAGGCTAGAAAACCTGTCACCAGGAAGATCTATCATAAGATTTGGCGCAAATATCTTTATTGGTGTGAATCCAAGGGTTACTCGTGGAGTAAGATTAGGATTCCTAGAATATTGTCTTTTCTCCAAGAAGGTTTGGAGAAGGGATTATCAGCTAGTTCTCTAAAAGGACAAATATCTGCTTTGTCTATTCTACTACACAAATGTCTGGTAGATGTTCCAGACGTTCAAACTTTTAGTCAGGCTTTGGTCAGAATTAATAGATAACAGAAAAATATAGCGCTAAATTCCAAAGGATAACTGGGCCACTCCCTAACAATCTCCCCAGGACTGTTAAAAAATAGAACAGATAAAAATTGATGAAGAGGGCGCTGATTAGCTAAGTTATGGTTAACTTAGCTAATCAGCGCCCTCTTCATCATTTTTTATTTGGTCAGAATTAAGCCTGTATTTAAGCCTGTTGCTCCGCCTTGGAGCCTAAACTTAGTCCTTAGAGTTCTTCAAGGGGTTCCGTTTGAACCTATGCATTCCATAGATATTAAGCTTCTATCTTGGAAAGTTTTGTTCTTAGTTGCTATTTCTTCGGCTCGAAGAGTTTCTGAGCTATCTGCTTTACAGTGTGATTCCCCTTATCTTATTTTCTATGCAGATAAGGTGGTTTTGCGTACCAAACCTGGTTTTCTTCTTAAGGTTGTTTCTAATAAGAATATCAATCAAGAGATTGTTGTTCCTTCTCTGTGTCCTAATCCTTCATCAAATTAGGAACGTCTGTTGCACAATCTTGATGTGGTTCAAGCTTTAAAGTTCTACTTACAAGCAACCAAAGATTTCCGTCAAACATCTTCATTCATTCTGCTGCTCTGTAAAAGAATTAATCAAAATAAAAAATAAATGTGTAAACCAATATACACCACGAAGCACTGTTATATCTATATCATAACATGTAAATACAAAGTTATAAATACAAAATTATAATGCTATATATTAGATATGTTATGATAAACTGAATGAACTATAAATGTTCAATGGACCAGTTTATTATACAATCCGGTGATATTTGGTCAGTCCAGAAAGTACTCACTTTAGAGCAGCATGTGTGAAAAATCAGTCTAAAAATAGCAAGTAGTCCAGCAGCTCCTCTTGAATACGGACAACTCCAGGGATCCCAATGAAAAACAAAAACTGTTATGAGAAATGGAGAGACGCGCGGACTCAAGTGTAGATTATAACTTGTAATCACACTGCACACATAAAATTACACACTCACAAGATATCCATACAAAGCAGGCACTGTAATGTAATATCCAGTGGACGGGCAATCCTCCACTTGGGTATGTTTCGGTCCGTACAAACACCAACTGAGTGATCACTAATAAAGTCACTACAAGTAGCGTCTGGTCCGTCAAATCCTGTGCATGGATGTATTTATCCCTGTCTCGGACGCTCCAACAAGCGGTGCTGCAAGTGACAGGAAGTAAACAAACCCTCGGCCGTATGCCACAAGATCACAGCGTGCACTCTACGGCAGCCTCATAGGGACACAAAAAAAATAGTAGACTTCTTTGCGTTTCGTCCCGATCGACGGGACTTTCTCAAGAATTAAGAGTCAGTTACGCCATGGTCCTTATAAAATAGCTGAATTGCTCACACCCCTTAATATGGTTTTTTTCTCTTGTAAAGGTGTATCCAGTCCACGGGTTCATCCATTACTTGTGGGATATTCTCCTTCCCAACAGGAAGCTGCAAGAGGACACCCACAGCAGAGCTGTCTATATAGCTCCTCCCCTAACTGCCACCCCCAGTCATTCTCTTGCAGCTCTCGACAAGAAAGGAAGTATCAAGAGAGATGTGGTGATTAGTGTAGTTTTTACCTTCAATCAAAAGTTTATTTTTAAACAGTACCGGCGTTGTACTGTTTTTACTCTCAGGCAGAAATTGGAAGAAGACTTCTGCCTGGAGGTTTGATGATCTTAGCGGTTTGTAACTAAGGTCCATTGCTGTTCTCACACATAACTGAAGAGTATGGAAAGAAAACTTCAGTTGGGGGGACGGTCTGCAGATTGCCTGCTTTGAGGTATGTTCAGTATATTTTTTTCTAGACAGATGATAAGGTCTAGAAAATGTTGACAGTGCCTGGTATATTTAAGGTAAGCCTGATACAGTGATTTAACAACAACTGGGATCATGCTTGCAAAAAGGGATAATATTCTTGTTAAAACCTATATTACTTAGTGTAAAAACGTTTGCATGATTTATAAATAAAGGGAAAGATTTCTGCTCTGTCTATTCTTTTGCACAAACGTCTGGCTGAGGTTCCAGACGTTCAGGCATTTTGTCAGGCTTTAGTTAGAATCAAGCCTGTGTTTAAACCTGTTGCTCCGCCATGGAGTTTAAATTTAGTTCTTAAAGTTCTTCAAGGGGTTCCGTTTGAACCTTTGCATTCCATAGATATTAAGCTTTTATCTTGGAAAGTTCTGTTTTTAGTAGCTATCTCCTCGGCTCGAAGAGTTTCGGAGTTATCTACTTTACAATGTGATTCCCCTTATCTGATTTTCCATGCAGATAAGGTAGTGTTACGTACCAAACCTGGGTTTCTTCCTAAGGTGGTATCTAATAAGAATATCAATCAGGAGATTGTTGTTCCTTCACTATGTCCTAATCCTTCTTCAAAGAAGGAACGTCTATTACACAATCTTGATGTGGTTCGTGCTTTAAAGTTTTATTTACAAGCTACGAAGGATTTTCGTCAAACATCTGCTTTGTTTGTTGTCTACTCTGGACAGAGGAGAGGCCAAAAGGCTTCGGCAACTTCTCTTTCTTTTTGGCTAAGAAGTATAATACGCGTAGCTTATGAGACTGCTGGCCAGCAGCCTCCTGAAAGAATTACAGCTCATTCTACTAGAGCAGTAGCTTCCACATGGGCTTTTAAACATGAGGCCTCTGTTGAACAGATTTGTAAAGCGGCGACTTGGTCTTCGCTTCATACCTTTTCTAAATTCTATAAATTTGATACTTTTGCTTCTTCGGAGGCTATTTTTGGGAGAAAGGTCTTACAGGCAGTGGTGCCTTCCATTTAAGTTCCTGCCTTGTCCCTCCCTTCATCCGTGTCCTAAAGCTTTGGTATTGGTATCCCACAAGTAATGGACCCATGGAATGGATACACCTTTACAAGAGAAAACAAAATTTATGCTTACCTGATAAATTTATTTCTCTTGTAAAGGTGTATCCAGTCTACGGCCCGCCCTGTCATTTTAAGGCAGGTGTTTTTTTTGTTTTTGTTTTTTTTTTTGTTTTTTACTACAGTCACCACTGCACCCTATAGTTTCTCCTTTTTTTCTTGCTTGTCTTCGGTCGAATGACTGGGGGTGGCAGTTAGGGGAGGAGCTATATAGACAGCTCTGCTGTGGGTGTCCTCTTGCAGCTTCCTGTTGGGAAGGAGAATATCCCACAAGTAATGGATGAACCCGTGGACTGGATACACCACATGAGAAATAAATTTATCAGGTAAGCATAAATTTTGTTTTCATTGGTTGAAGACACATTATATTAATCTGAGCGCAACCATAAAATACATTAAAAAGTGCAATATACCTAATAAGCTACATATGTAATATTATAAATATAAATAGATAAAAAACGCAATTTGATATGAGCACACAGGTTATACACTGGCACATATTACAACTGCATAAAAATAGGCAACATAATATTAATAAAAATACACAATAAATACATAATTAAAAAGACCTGATACACAATAAATACATAATTAAAAAGACCTGAAAAACTATTAAGTTCATATTACTATTAAAAGAGTGTACCTACACATAAAACCATTAATGCATACAAACACATAAAGATGACCCTCATAAAAAAATGCATATAATACCAATATAAAAAGAAACATAATGTCATGAGGGTAAAGGTAAGCAGTAATCCTAAGAGAAGAGGGGTATTACTAAGCTTGCATATAGGGGCTGAGAAAAAATGGTTGACACTGAATTTGAATGTTTGTGGGCAAACGTTTTTTAACTGGGAGTGCTGATAACGTTTGTGGCAAGAAAATATTTATTCATCAGGAAAGTTGTTGATGATTTAATGAGAGGGTACACTTGGCTTCTTTTTTTGGGTTTAAGAACCCACATGGCTAGTTTGATACCGCTCTGGTGCGGTTCATTTGGGCTTAGAGACATTGAGTGAGATGGGCGGGGCCTATTTTCGCGCCTCAGTTGTGCAGTTGTATTTGACAGGCAAGCAGCAAGCTCCAACTCCGGTGGGCCCTGGTGAGAGTATTGGGCCAAATCAAAGCTTTTAATCCTATTTTCTCCAACATTGGTGTGTCCCGTCCACGGCGTCATCCATAATTTGTGGGAATATTCTCTTCCCCCCCAGTCATTTTCTTTGCCGCTCTGAACAAGTAGCATCTCCAAGGAGATGGTGAAGAGTATGTGGTGTTTAGTTGTAGTTTTTTATTCTTCTATCAAGAGTTTGTTATTTTAAAATAGTGCTGGTATGTACTATTTACTCTGAAACAGAAAGAGATGAAGAGTTCTGTTTAAAAGAGGAGTATGATTTTAGCAGCAGTAACTAAAATCAATTGCTGTTCCCACACAGGACTGTTGAGCCACACAGGACTGTTGAGCTGAGAGAACTTCAGTTGGGGGGAACAGTTTGCAGACTTTTCTGCTTAAGGTATGACTAGCCATTTTTCTAACAAGACTATGTAATGCTGGAAGGCTGTCATTTTTCCCTCATGGGGATCGGTAAGCCATTTTCTTAAGACTCAAACAGAATAAAGGGCTTATTATGGGCTATAAACTGGTGGACACTTTTAGGGGCAAAATCGATTGCTTTATTTAAATATTATATGCATTTTGAAGTGAATTTCACACTTTTTTAATATTGGGGAACGTTTTTAGCGCCAGGCAATTGTTAAGACACCTTCCCAGTCAGGAAGGGCCTTTCTCTGTAGTAGGCAGAGCCTCATTTTCGCGCCATTATTGCGCAGTTACTTTTGAGTACAGTACATGCAGCTGCATGTGTGAAGGTCTGGTATCTACTGAAAACGTTCCTAGAAGGCTTCAATTGGTATCGTATACCCCCCTGGGATTGGTAAAGTCGCAACAAAGGCTGTGGCTGGGACTGTAGGGGGGTTAAAATTGCAAACGGCTCCGGTTTCCACATTTTAAGGGTTAAAAACTTGAAAATTGGGGTGCAATACTTTGAATGCATTAAGACACTGTGGTGAAAAATGGTAACGATTGGATAATTCCTTCATAGTTTTTCACATATTCAGTAATAAAGTGTGCCCTTTTTAACATTTAAAGAGACAGTAACGGTTTTGTTTTAAAACGGTTTTTGTGCTTTATTAACCAGTTTAAGCCTGTTTAACATGTCTGTACCTTCAGATAGATCATGTTCTGTATGTATGGAAGCCAATGTGGTTCCCCCTTCAAATATGTGCGATAATTGTGCCATAGCGTCCAAACAAAGTACGGACAGTACTGTCACAAATAGTAAGGTTGCCCAGGATGATTCCTCAGATGAAGGAAGTAGACATAGTTCTACATCATCTCCTTCTGTGTCTATACCAGTTATGCCCGCGCAGGCGACCCCTAGTACTTCTAGCGCGCCAATGCTTGTAACTATGCAACAATTGACGGCAGTAATGGATAACTCCATAGCTAATATTTTATCCAAAATGCCAGCATTTCAGAGAAAGCGCGATTGCTCTGTTTTAAACACTGTAGAGCAGGAGGACGCTGGTGATAATTTTTCTGTCATACCCTCACACCAATCTGAAGTGGCAGTGAGGGAGGGTTTGTCAGATGGGGAAATTTCTGATACAGGAAGAATTTCTCAGCAGGCAGAACCTGATGTGGTGACATTTAAATTTAAATTAGAGCATCTCCACGCATTACTTAAGGAGGTGCTATCTACTCTGGATGATTGTGACAATCTGGTCATCCCAGAAAAATTGTGCAAGATGGACAAGTTCCTAGAGGTCCCGGTGCACCCTGATGCTTTTCCGATACCTAAACGGGTGGCGGACATAGTAAATAAGGAGTGGGAGAAGCCAGGCATACCTTTTGTCCCTCCTCCTATATTTAAGAAATTGTTCCCTATGGTCAACCCCAGGAAGGACTTATGGCAAACAGTCCCTAAGGTCGAGGGGGTGGTTTCTACACTAGCCAAGCGCACAACCATTCCTATTGAGGACAATTGTGCTTTCAAAGATCCTATGGATAAAAATTTGGAGGGTTTGCTTAAAAAGATTTTTGTACAGCAAGGTTACCTCCTTCAACCTATTTCGTGCATTATTCCTGTCACTACAGCGGCGTGGTTCTGGTTCGAGGAACTGGAAAAGTCGCTCAGTAGGGAGACTCCGTATGAGGAAGTCATGGACAGAATTCACGCATTTAAGTTAGCTAATTCCTTTATTTTAGACGCCGCTTTGCAGTTAGCGAGGTTAGCGGCGAAAAATTCAGGGTTTGCAATTGTGGCGCGCAGATCGCTCTGGCTAAAGTCTTGGTCGGCGGATGTATCTTCCAAGACAAAATTGCTTAATATCCCTTTCAAAGGTAAGACCCTTTTTGGGCCAGAATTGAAAGAGATTATTTCAGACATCACTGGGGGAAAGGGCCATGCCCTCCCACAAGATAGACCTTTTAAGGCTAAGAATAAGTCCAATTTTCGTTCCTTTCGCAATTTCAGGAACGGACCGGCTTCCAACTCGGCAGCCTCTAGACAAGAGGGTAACGCTTCCCAGACTAAACCAGCTTGGAAACCAATGCAAGGCTGGAACAAGGGTAAACAGGCCAAGAAGCCTGCTGCTGCTACCAAAACAGCATGAAGAAGTAGCCCCCGATCCGGGACCGGATCTAGTAGGGGGCAGACTCTCTCTCTTTGCTCAGGCTTGGGCAAGAGATGTTCAGGATCCCTGGTCACTAGAAATAGTCTCTCAGGGTTACCTTCTAGAATTCAAGGAACTACCCCCAAAGGGAAGGTTCCACATGTCTCACTTATCTTCAAATCAAATAAAGAGACAGGCATTCTTACATTGTGTAGAAGACCTGTTAAAGATGGGAGTGATACACCCAGTTCCAACTGTGGAACAAGGTCAGGGGTTTTACTCAAATCTGTTTGTAGTTCCCAAAAAAGAGGGAACTTTCAGACCAATTCTGGATTTAAAAATTCTAAACAAATTTCTCAGAGTTCCATTGTTCAAAATGGAAACCATTCGAACAATTTTACCTACAATTCAGGAGGGTCAATTTATGACTACCGTGGATTTAAAGGATGCATATCTACATATTCCTATCCACAAAGATCATCATCAGTTCCTAAGGTTCGCCTTTCTGGACAAACGATACCAGTTCGTGGCTCTCCCATTCGGGCTAGCCACTGCTCCAAGGATTTTCACAAAGGTGCTCGGGTCCCTTCTGGCGGTCCTAAGACCAAGGGGTATTGCAGTGGCACCTTATCTGGACGACATTCTAATCCAAGCGTCGTCTCTTTCCAAAGCAAAGGCTCATACAGACATTGTTCTAGCCTTTCTCAGATCTCACGGGTGGAAGGTGAACGTAGAAAAGAGTTCCCTGTCCCCGTCAACAAGAGTTCCCTTTTTGGGAACAATAATAGATTCTTTAGAAATGAAGATCTTCCTGACAGAAGTCAGAAAGTCAAAGCTTCCATAGCTCAGTGCAGCCTTCCATAGCTCAGTGCATGGAAGTAGTAGGGCTGATGGTTGCAGCAATGGACATAGTTCCTTTTGCTCGAATTCATCTAAGACCATTACAACTGTGCATGCTCAAGCAGTGGAATGGGGACTATACAGACTTGTCTCCAATGATTCAAGTAGACCAGATGACCAGAGACTCACTCCGTTGGTGGTTGACCCAGGATCACCTGTCCCAAGGAATGAGTTTCCGCAGACCAGAGTGGGTCATTGTCACGACCGACGCCAGTCTATTAGGCTGGGGCGCGGTCTGGGATTCCCTGAAAGCTCAGGGTCTATGGTCTCGGGAAGAGTCTCTTCTCCCGATAAACATCCTGGAACTGAGAGCGATATTCAATGCTCTCCGGGCTTGGCCTCAACTAGCGAAGGCCGGATTCATAAGATTCCAGTCAGACAACATGACGACTGTAGCTTACATCAACCATCAGGGGGGAACAAGGAGTTCCTTGGCGATGAGAGAGGTGTCCAAAATCATCAAATGGGCGGAGGATCACTCCTGCCACCTATCTGCAATTCACATCCCAGGAGTAGACAACTGTGAGGCGGATTATCTGAGTCGTCAGACTTTCCATCCGGGGGAGTGGGAGCTTCACCCGGAGGTGTTTGCCCAGTTGACTCAATTATGGGGCATTCCAGACATGGATCTGATGGCGTCTCGTCAGAACTTCAAGGTTCCTTGCTACGGGTGCAGATCCAGGGATCCCAAGGCGGCTCTAGTGGATTCATTAGTGGCGCCTTGGTCGTTCAACCTAGCTTATGCGTTTCCACTGTTCCCTCTCCTTCCCAGGCTTGAAATAGCCAGGATCAAACAGGAGAAGGCCTTGGTGATTCTGATAGCTCCTGCGTGGCCACGCAGGACTTGGTATACAGACCTGGTGAATATGTCATCGGCTCCACCATGGAAGCTACCTTTGAGACAGGATCTTCTAGTACAAGGTCCATTCGAACATCCAAATCTAGTTTCTCTGCAGCTGACTGCTTGGAAATTGAACGCTTGATTTTATCCAAGCGTGGGTTTTCAGATTCAGTGATAGATACTCTGGTCCAAGCCAGAAAACCTGTGACTAGAAAGATTTACCATAAAATATGGAAAAGATATTTCTGTTGGTGTGAATCCAAGGGATTCTCCTGGAGTAAGATTAAAATTCCTAGGATCCTCTCCTTTCTCCAAAGGGTTTGGATAAGGGATTGTCAGCGAGTTCTCTAAAAGGACAGATTTCTGCTTTATCTGTCTTGTTACACAAACGACTGGCAGCTGTGCCAGATGTACAAGCTTTTGTACAGGCTTTGGTTAGAATCAAGCCTGTTTACAGACCCTTGACTCCTCCCTGGAGTCTAAATTTAGTTATTTCAGTTCTTCAAGGGGTTCCGTTTGAACCCTTACATTCCATAGATATCAAGTTACTATCTTGGAAAGTTTTGTTTTTGGTTGCTATTTCTTCTGCTAGAAGAGTTTCTGAATTGTCTGCTTTGCAGTGTGACCCTCCCTATCTGGTGTTCCATTCAGATAAGGTTGTTTTACGTACCAAGCCTGGTTTTCTTCCAAAAGTTGTTTCCAACAAGAACATTAACCAGAAAATAGTTGTTCCTTCTTTGTGTCCGAATCCAGTTTCAAAGAAGGAACGTTTGTTACACAATTTAGATGTAGTCCGTGCTTTAAAGTTCTATTTAGAAGCAACAAAGGATTTCAGACAAACTTCTTCTTTGTTTGTTGTTTATTCTGGTAAGAGGAGAGGACAAAAAGCTACTGCTACCTCTCTTTCTTTCTGGCTGAAAAGCATCATCCGATTGGCTTCTGAGACTGCCGGACGGCAGCCTCCTGAACGAATCACAGTTCACTCTACTAGGGCTGTGGCTTCCACATGGGCTTTCAAAAATGAGGCTTCTGTTGATCAGATATGTAAGGCAGCGACTTGGTCTTCTCTGCACACTTTTGCCAAATTTTACAAATTTGATACTTTTGCTTCTTCGGAGGCTATTTTTGGGAGAAAGGTTTTGCAAGCCGTGGTGCCTTCTGTTTAGATAACCTGATTTGCTCCCTCCCTTCATCCGTGTCCTAAAGCTTTGGTATTGGTTCCCACAAGTTATGGATGACGCCGTGGACCGGACACACCAATGTTGGAGAAAACAGAATTTATGCTTACCTGATAAATTACTTTCTCCAACGGTGTGTCTGGTCCACGGCCCGCCCTGGTTTTTTAATCAGGTTTGAAAAATTTCTTTCTCTATACACTACAGTCACCACGGCACCCTATAGTTTCTCCTTTTTTTCTCCTAACCGTTGGTTGAATGACTGGGGGGCGGAGCCTGGGAGGGACTATATGGACAGCTTTTGCTGTGCTTTTTGCCATTTCCTGTTGGGTAAGAGAATATTCCCACAAGTTATGGATCCCTGAATTCTGTTTTCCGGATCCCTGAGGGCAGGTAGGCGCCATCTTTCTCAATTGTCTGTAAACCAGACAAAAAGAGAGGCGTTCTTACGCTGTGTAGAAGACCTATATACCATGGGAGTAATCTGCCCAGTTCCGAAAACAGAACAGGGGCAGGGGTTTTACTGCAATCTGTTTGTGGTTCCCAAAAAAGAGGGAACCTTCAGACCAATTTTAGATCTCAAGATCCTAAACAAATTCCTCAGAGTCCCATCCTTCAAGATGGAGACCATTCAGACTATTTTACCAATGCTCCAGGAGGGTCAATATATGACCACCGTGGATTTAAAGGATGCGTATCTGCACATCCCTATCCACAAAGATCATCACCAGTTCCTCAGGTTCGCCTTTCTGGACAAGCATTACCAGTTTGTGACTCTTCCCTTCGGGTTGGCCACAGCTCCCAGAATTTTCAAAGGTGCTAGGGTCCCTTCTGGCGGTTCTAAGGCTGTGGGGCATAGCAGTGGCACCTTATCTGGACGATATCTTAATTCAGGCGTCAATTTACCAACTAGCCAAATCTCACACGGACATCATGTTGGCTTTTCTAAGATCTCACGGGTGGAAGGTGAACGTAAAAAAGAGTTCACTTATTCTCCTCACAAGAGTTCCATTCCTGGGAACTCTGATAGATACGGTAGACATGAAAATTTTTCTGACGGAGGTCAGGAAATCAAAGATTTTAACCACCTGCCAAGCTCTTCATTCCATTCCTCGGCCGTCCGTGGCTCAGTGTATGGAGGTAATCGGACTAATGGTAGCGGCAATGGATATAGTTCCGTTTGCTCTCTTGCATCTCAGACCACTGCAACTACGCATGCTCAATCAGTGGAATGGGGATTATGCAAATGTATCTCCTCAAATAAATCTGGATCAAGAGACCAGAGACTCTCTTCTTTGGTGGTTGTCACAGGATCATCTGTCCCAGGGAATGTGTTTCCGTAGGCCAGGATGGGTCATAGTGACGACGGACGCCAGCCTATTGGGCTGGGGTGCAGTCTGGAATTCCCTGAAAGCACAGGGTGTGTGGACTCAGGAGAAGGCTTTCCTCCCAATAAATATTCTAGAACTGAGAGCGATATTCAATGCGCTTCAGGCGTGGCCTCAGCTGGCTTTGGCCAAATTCATAAGATTCCAGTCAGACAATATCACGACTGTAGCATATATCAATCATCAGGGGGGAACAAAGAGTTCTCTGGCGATGATAGAGGTTTCCAAATAATTAGATGGGCAGAGACTCACTCTTGCCATCTATCAGCAATCTATATCCCAGGAGTGGAGAACTGGGAAGCAGATTTTCTGAGTCGTCAGACTTTTCATCCGGGGGAGTGGGAACTCCATCCGGAGGTGTCTGCACAATTGATTCATCAATGGGGCACACCAGAATTGGTTCTGATGGCATCTCGTCAGAATGCCAAACTTCCTTGTTACGGGTCCAGATCAAGGGATCCTCAAGCAGTACTGATAGATGTTCTAGCAGTACCTTGGTCATTCATCCTGGCTTATGTGTTTCCACCATTTCCTCTCCTTCCTCTATCTGATTGCCAGAATCAAACAGGAGAGAGCTTTGGTGATTTTGATAGCACCTGCATGGCCACGCAGGACTTGGTATGCAGACCTGGTGGACATGTCATCTCTACCACCATGGACTCTGCCTCTGAGACAGGACCTTCTCATTCAAGGTCCGTTCCAGCATCCAAATCTATTTTCTCTGCGGCTGACTGCCTGGAGATTGAACGCTTGATTTTATCCACGTGGGGCTTCTCTGAGTCGGTCATAGATACCTTGATTCAGGCTCGAAAGCCTGTCACTAGGAAAAATTATCATAAGATATGGCGTAAATATCTTTATTGGTGCGAATCCAAAGGCTACTCATGGAGTAAGATCAGGATTCCTAGGATTTTGTCCTTTCTCCATGAAGGATTGGAGAAGGGGCTATCAGCTAGTTCCTTAAAGGGATAGATATCTGCTTTATCAATTTTACTACACAAGCGTCTGGCAGATGTTCCAGACGTTCAGTCGTTCTGTCAGGCTTTAGTTAGAATCAAGCCTGTGTTTAAACCTGTTGCTCCGCCATGGAGTTTGACTTTAGTTCTTAAAGTTATTCAAGGGGTTCTGTTTGAACCTATGCATTCCATTGATATTAAGCTTCTATATTGGAAAGTTCTGTTTTTAGTTGCTATCTCTTCGGCTCAAAGAGTTTCTGAACTATCTGCATTGCAATGCGACTCGCCTTATCTTGTTTTCCATGCTGATAAGGTGATTTTGCGTACCAAACCTGGATTTCTTCCTAAGGTTGTTACTAATAAGAATATTAATCAGGAAATTGTTGTTCCTTCGCTGTGTCCTAATCCTTCCTCTAAGAAGGAGCGTCTGTTGCACAACTTGGAAGTGGTTCGTGCTTTGAAGTTTTACTTGCAAGCGACCAAAGATTTTCGTCAAACATCTTCTTTGTTTGTTGTCTATTCTGGAAAACAGAGGTCAAAAAGCTATGGCTACCTCTCTTTCTTTTTGGCTGAAAAGCATCATACGTTTGGCATACGAGACTGCTGGACAGCAGCCTCCTGAAAGAATTACAGCTCACTCTACTAGAGCGGTGGCTTCCACATGGGCTTTTAAAAATGATTCTTCTATTGAGCAGATTTGTAAGGCTACGACTTGGTCTTCGCTTCATACCTTTTCCAAATTTTACAAATTTGATACTTTTGCTTCTTCGGAGGCTATTTTTGGGAGAAAAGTTCTTCAAGCAGTGGTGCCTTCTGTTTAGCCATCTGTCTTGTCCCTCCCGTTCATCCGTTTCCTGTAGCTTTGGTATTGTATCCCACAAGTAAAGGATGAATTCGTGGACTTGTCGTATCTTATAGAAGAAAAGTAAATTTATGCTTACCTGATAAATTAATTTCTTCTATGATACGACGATTCCACGGCCCGCCCTGTCAATTTAAGACAGATTATATTCTTTTGATTTGAAACTTCAGTCACCTCTGCACCTTTTAGTTTCTCCTTTTTCTTCCTGTACCTTCAGTCGAATGACTGGGGGTGGAGTTAAGGGAGGAGCTATATAGACAGCTCTTCTGTGTTGCTCTTTGCCACTTCCTGTTAGTAGGAGGATAATAACCCACAAGTAAAGGATGAATCCGTGGACTCGTCGTATCATAGAAGAAATTAATTTATCAAGTAAGCATAAATTTACTTTTTCTTTTATATACTGTTATGTGATTTTGAACTCAATAAAAATTATATTATAAAAAAAAAATTGAATACAACTAAAAAATTACAAAGAGATCTTGAAGATTTCAAGACTGATCAAGTTTATTCATATAAGAAAAAAGTATCGTTAACAAACATGGAAAATGAGGACAATTGTGTGATTGCTAATGAGGTACCAACAATCTTAAAGCAAGACAATCAACATGCAGCACATTCTGGTCATATAACATCTTTTAATCATCATAACAAAAATACTTTTTATGCTAATCAAAATAAGAGTAAGAATAATAACTTTATGAAAAATAAATATAAAGGGAATATAAAGTATGGATCTAATATCCCCAAAAGCAATGATGATGCTACCCATCAGGCTATTTTTAGAGAGCAAGGAGACGCTGCAAGATACAAAATTGCAGTAGGAAATAGATTTTCCCCTCTAAATAGACATTCACTATCCCCGCGATGGTTACATGAAGGTTCTAAACCCAAATTGAATTATTCAAATCGCATGCATACACCTAAGACAGCTAATAAACCTATAAGCAAGAATAACAATCAACATTTTTTAGAGGTTCCCCCATGGAGACAACAAGGTGGGGGTATATGAAAGAGCCCCCCTATCAGAAACAACAAGGGGAGAGTCTTGTGAGATCGAATTATCCATCAAAACCTCTAAATCAGAGAATCCCAAAAGGCCATTAGACGTAACAGATCAAGAGGATGCAGGGGAGGGATCAGGTCTAGGCAAAAGAAACAAAGAGAGATTGAACTAGAAAAAGGTACCAAAATGATATATAATCTCTCTGATAGGACTTTTTCCACTAGTGAACTGAGATTACTTATGAAAGGTCTAAACTTTGCTCCTACCAGCCATCCCAATTATTTTGATTTATATATTGATATTCAGAGGTTTATTAGGAAAGTTACTCTGAAACGTTAAATTTCCAAGAACTCTGGAATTGACAACTCAACAAATTGTGAAATATTAAATGATGCTGACATTGATACAATTAATATTCTTGAAAACCTGGCAAGTAGTTCAGAAATAGAGAATACAGAGAGAGATTTTAACTTATCAAACTTATCCATGTATGATGATGGTGAGGAATTTCCTATAAAACATTGCTCCCTAAAACGTAAATCTATTTTCTTTCCCATCCATAGTCAAACCGAATATATTAAAATATTCAATAGACTAGTATGTCAGAATATAGAATCCCTATCCAAAATATCGCAATATCAATTACAATATTGTAGGGATAACCTTTCGAAAGAAGAACGAATAGCATTAAAAACGCTCAGTTACACTACTGATATTGTTTTTAGAGCCGCGGACAAAGGGGGTGGCATTGTTGTCCAAAACAAGAGTGCTTATTTAAAGGAAGCATACTGTTTATTAAAGGATGCTGAGACATATTTACCTTTAACATATAATCCCACTGAGAACTTCAAGAAGGAATTATGTATATTTTTAACTGAAGCAAAAGCTATTAACATTTTAACTATGGAGGAATTTAATTTTCTTTATGAAGTAGCTCCAAAAATAGCATGTTTTTATCATTTGCCGAAAGTCCATAAGGAAGACCCCCTTAATCCCCCAGGTAGGCCTATTATCTCGAGGATAGGCTCTTTATGTGAACCTGGTGGACATGTCATCTCTACCACCATGGACTCTGCCTCTGAGACAGGACCTTCTCATTCAAGGTCCGTTCCAGCATCCAAATCTATTTTCTCTGCGGCTGACTGCCTGGAGATTGAACGCTTGATTTTATCCAAGCGGGGCTTCTCTGAGTCGGTCATAGATACCTTGATTCAGGCTCGAAAGCCTGTCACTAGGAAAATTTATCATAAGATATGGCGTAAATATCTTTATTGGTGCGAATCCAAAGGCTACTTATGGAGTAAGATCAGGATTCCTAGGATTTTGTCCTTTCTCCAAGAAGGATTGGAGAAGGGGCTATCAGCTAGTTCCTTAAAGCAACAGATATCTGCTTTATCAATTTTACTGCACAAGCGTCTGGCAGATGTTCCAGTCGTTCTGTCAGGCTTTAGTTAGAATCAAGCCTGTGTTTAAACCTGTTGCTCCGCCATGGAGTTTGAATTTAGTTCTTAAAGTTCTTCAAGGGGTTCCGTTTGAACCTATGCATTCCATAGATATTAAGCTTCTATCTTGGAAAGTTCTGTTTTTAGTTGCTATCTATTCGGCTCGAAGAGTTTCTGAACTATCTGCATTGCAATGCGACTCGCCTTATCTTGTTTTCCATGCTGGTAAGGTGGTTTTGCGTACCAAACCTGGATTCCTTCTTAAGGTTGTTACTAATAAGAATATTAATCAGGAAATTGTTGTTCCTTCTCTGTGTCCTAATCCTTCCTCTAAGAAGGAGCGTCTGTTGCACAACTTGGAAGTGGTTTGTGCTTTGAAGTTTTACTTGCAAGCGACCAAAGATTTTCGTCAAACATCTTCTTTGTTTGTTGTCTATTCTGGAAAACGGAGGTCAAAAAGCTATGGCTACCTCTCTTTCTTTTTGGCTGAAAAGCATCATACATTTGGCATACGAGACTGCTGGACAGCAGCCTCCTGAAAGAATTACAGCTCACTCTACTAGAGCGGGGGCTTCCACATGGGCTTTTAAAAATGATTCTTCTGTTGAGCAGATTTGTAAGGCTGCGACTTGGTCTTCGCTTCATACCTTTTCTAAATTTTACAAATTTGATACTTTTGCTTCTTTGGAGGCTATTTTTGGGAGAAAAGTTCTTCAAGCAGTGGTGCCTTCTGTTTAGCCATCTGTCTTGTCCCTCCCGTTCATCCGTGTCCTGTAGCTTTGGTATTGTATCCCACAAGTAAAAGACGAATCCGTGGATTTGTCGTATCGTATAGAAGAAAAGTAAATTTATGCTTACCTGATAAATTAATTTCTTCTATGATACGACGAGTCCACGGCCCGCCCTGTCAATTTAAGACAGATTATATTCTTTTGATTTGAAACTTCAGTCACCTCTGCACCTTTTAGTTTCTCCTTTTTCTTCCTGTACCTTCGGTCGAATGACTGGGGGGTGGAGTTAAGGGATGAGCTATATAGACAGCTCTTCTGTGTTGCTCTTTGCCACTTCCTGTTAGTAGGAGGATAATAACCCACAAGTAAAGGATGAATCCGTGGACTCGTCGTATCATAGAAGAAATTAATTTATCAAGTAAGCATAAATTTACTTTTTCTTTTATATACTGTTATGTGATTTTGAACTCAATAAAAATTATATTATAAAAAAAAAATTGAATACAACTAAAAAATTACAAAGAGATTTTGAAGATTTCAAGACTGATCAAGTTTATTCATATAAGAAAAAAGTATCGTTAACAAACATGGAAAATGAGGACAATTTTGTGATTGCTAATGAGGTACCAACAATCTTAAAGCAAGACAATCAACATGCAGCACATTCTGGTCATATAACATCTTTTAATCATCATAACAAAAATACTTTTTATGCTAATCAAAATAAGAGTAAGAATAATAACTTTATGAAAAATAAATATAAAGGGAATATAAAGTATGGATCTAATATCCCCAAAAGCAATGATGATGCTACCCATCAGGCTATTTTTAGAGAGCAAGGAGACGCTGCAAGATACAAAATTGCAGTAGGAAATAGATTTTCCCCTCTAAATAGACATTCACTATCCCCGCGATGGTTACATGAAGGTTCTAAACCCAAATTGAATTATTCAAATCGCATGCATACACCTAAGACAGCTAATAAACCTATAAGCAAGAATAACAATCAACATTTTTTAGAGGTTCCCCCATGGAGACAACAAGGTGGGGGTATATGAAAGAGCCCCCCTATCAGAAACAACAAGGGGAGAGTCTTGTGAGATCGAATTATCCATCCAAACCTCTAAATCAGAGAATCCCAAAAGGCCATTAGACGTAACAGATCAAGAGGATGCAGGGGAGGGATCAGGTCTAGGCAAAAGAAACAAAGAGAGATGGAACTAGAAAAAGGTACCAAAATGATATTTAATCTCTCTGATAGGACTTTTTCCAATAGTGAACTGAGATTACTTATGAAAGGTCTAAACTTTGCTCCTACCAGCCCTCCCAATTATTTTGATTTATATATAGATATTCAGAGGTTTATTAGGAAAGTTACTCTGAAACGTTATTTTTCCAAGAACTCTGGAATTGTCAACTCAACAAATTGTGAAATATTAAATGATGCTGGCATTTATACAATTAATATTCTTGAAAACCTGGCAAGTAGTTCAGAAATAGAGAATACAGAGAGAGATTTGAACTTATCAAACTTATCCATGTATGATGATGGTGAGGAATTTCCTATAAAACATTGCTTCCTAAAACGTAAATCTATTTTCTATCCCATCCATAGTCAAACCGAATATATTAAAATATTCAATAGACTAGTATGTCAGAATATAGAATCCCTATCCAAAATATCGCAATATCAATTACAATATTGTAGGGATAACCTTTCTAAAGAAGAACGAATAGCATTAAAAACACTCAGTTACACTACTGATATTGTTTTTAGAGCCGCGGACAAAGGGGGTGGCATTGTTGTCCAAAACAAGAGTGCTTATTTAAAGGAAGCATACTGTTTATTAAAGGATGCTGAGACATATTTACCTTTAACATATAATCCCACTGAGAAATTCAAGAAGGAATTATGTATATTTTTAACTGAAGCAAAAGCTATTAACATTTTAACTATGGAGGAATTTAATTTTCTTTATGAAGTAGCTCCAAAAATAGCATGTTTTTATCATTTGCCGAAAGTCCATAAGGAAGACCCCCCTTAATCCCCCAGGTAGGCCTATTGTCTCTGGGATAGGCTCTTTATGTGAACATTTATCAAAATACATTGATTTCTATTTACAACCTATAGTTGTGTCAACTAGAGCCTATCTCAGAGACACAATTGATGTTATAAAGAAATTGGAGGGTATAACATGGAAAAATGATTTCTCTTGTAAGGTGTATCCAGTCCACGGGTTCATCTATTACTTGTGGGATATTCTCCTTCCCAACAGGAAGTTGCAAGAGGACACCCACAGCAGAGCTGTCTATATAGCTCCTCCCCTAACTGCCACTCCCAGTTATTCTCTTGCAACTCTCGACAACAAAGGAAGTATCAAGAGATATGTGGTGACTTAGTGTAGTTTTACCTTCAATCAAAAGTTTGTTATTTTTAAACGGTACCGGCATTGTACTGTTTTACTCTCAGGCAGAAATTAGAAGAAGAATTCTGCCTGGAGGTTTGATGATCTTAGCGGTTTGTAACTAAGGTCCATTTGCTGTTCTCACATATAACTGAAGAATATGGGAAAACTTCAGTTGGGGGAATGGTCTGCAGATTACCTGCTTTGAGGTATGTTCAGTATTTTTATTTCTAGAGAGATGAATAAGTTCTAGAAAATGCTGACAGAGCCTTGTGTATTTGAGGTAAGCCCAATGCAGGGATTTAACAGCGACTGGGATCATGCTTACAAAACAGGGCAATACTCATGTTAATATTCATATTACTTAGTGACAAAACGTTTACATGATTTCATAAATAGGACGTTTTTTCTCTGATGGAGATAAGTCTTTATTTGGGGCCTAGTTTCCACATGGCTAGTCAGATACTCCTAGGAGTATTTTCTTATGGCCCTTCTAACATCCAGTACATGTGGGAGGGGCCTATTTTAGCACTCTACCTGCAGTTTTAATTCAGACTGAGACATCCAGCTTCCCTAGAGGTTTCCTCTGGCATCTGAGGACCATTTCAAAGGGGTTATTTCTGCACAAAATCGTATTTGAGGGCAGGTAGGAGCCTCAGCAGAGCTGTGGCAAGGTGCTCAATTGACTTTTAACATTTTTTAATGTTTTTCAATCCGGTTTGGGGCCTAAGGGGTTAATCATCCATTTGCAAGTGGGTGCAATGTTGCTTTAGTCCCTTACACACACTGTAAAAATTTCAAAGACTTTACTGTATTTTTACACTGTTTTGCAGTTTAAGTGCTAGTTTTTTTTTCTCTTAAAGGCACAGTAACGTTTTTGTTTAATTGATGTTTCACCTTTATTAAAGTGTTTTCGAAGCTTGCTTGTCTGATAACTAGTCTGTTAAACATGTCTGACATAGAGGAAACTCCTTGTTCAATATGTTTTGAAGCCATGGTGGAACCCCCTCTTAGAATGTGTACCAAATGTACTGATATTTCTATAAACTTTAAAGACCATATTATGGCGCTTAAAGATTTATCTCCAGGGGATTCTCTGACTGAAAAGAGGGAGATTATGCCATCTAGCTCTCCCCATGTGTCAGAACCTATAACTCCCGCTCAAGTGACGCCAAGTACATCTAGCACGTCTAATTCTTTTACCTTACAGGACATGGCGGCAGTTATGAATGCTACCCTCTCAGAGGTATTCTCCAAACTGCCAGGGCTACAAGGAAAGCAAGACAGCTCTGGGGCTAGAACTAATACAGAGCTTTCTGACGCTTTAATGCCTGTGTCCGATATACCCTTACAATACTCAGAAGCCGAGGCAGGTGAGCTTCTATCTGTGGATGACATTTCAGACTCAGGGAAGGCGTTACTTCAGTCTGATTCTGAAATGACAGCGTTTAAATTTAAGCTTGAACACCTCCGCTTATTGCTTAGGGAGGTTTTAGCGACTCTGGATGACTGTGACCCCATTGTGGTTCCAGAGAAATTGTATAAAATGGACAAATACTTTGCAGTGCCTGTTTACACTGATGTTTTTCCAGTTCCTAAGAGGTTTTCGGAAATTATTACTAAGGAATGGGATAGACCAGGTGTGCCGTTTTCTCCCCCTCCTGCTTTCAAAAAGATGTTTCCCATAGATGCCGCCATACGGGACTCGTGGCAGGCGGTTCCTAAGGTGGAGGGAGCAGTCTCTACCATAGCTAAGCGTACAACTATCCCCGTCGAGGACAGTTGTGCTTTCCTAGATCCTATGGATAAAAAATTGGAGGGTCTCCTTAAGAAAATGTTTATACATCAAGGTTTTATTCTCCAGCCTCTTGCATGCATTGCCCCAGTTACTGCTGCAGCGGCTTTTTGGTCTCTTGAGGAGGCTCTACAGGTAGAGACCCCGCTAGACGATATTCTAGACAGGATAAAAACTCTTAAGTTTGCTAACTCCTTTATTTCTGACTCCATTTTTCATTTAGCCAAACTAACGGCTAAGAATTCAGGTTTTGCCATTTTGGCGCGTAGGGCGCTATGGCTTAAGTCCTGGTCAGCAGACGTTACTTCAAAGTCTAAGCTTCTTAACATCCTCTTCAAGGGACAGACCCTATTCGGGCCTGGTCTGAAGGAGATCATTTCTGATATTACTGGAGGAAAAGGTCACGCCCTTCCTCAGGATAGGTCCAATAAGTTAAGGACCAAACAGAATAATTCTCGTTCCTTTTGAAACTTCAAGAGTGGCGCAGCTTCAGTTTCCTCTAATGCAAAACAAGAGGGAATTTTCAACCAGTCCAAACCAGTCTGGAGACCTAACCAGTCTTGGAACAAGGGGAAGCAGACCAAGAAACCTGCGGCTGCCTCTAAGACAGCATGAAGGAGTAGCCCTCAATCTGGGACCGGATCTAGTAGGGGGCAGACTTTCTCTCTTCGCCCAGGCTTGGGCAAGAGACGTCCAGGATCCCTGGGCATTAGAGATTGTTTCCCAGGGATATCTTCTGGACTTCAAAGCTTCATCTCCAAAGGGGAGATTTCATCTCTCACAATTATCTGTAAACCAGATAAAGAGAGAGGCATTCTTACGTTGTGTTCAAGACCTACTGGTTATGGGAGTGATCCACCCAGTTCCAAGGGAGGAACAGGGGCAGGGCTTCTATTCAAATCTGTTTATAGTTCCCAAAAAAGAGGTAACTTTCAGACCAATCTTGGATCTCAAGATCCTAAACAAATTTCTCAGGGTCCCATCCTTCAAGATGGAGACTATCCGAACCATCCTCCCTATGATCCAGGAGGGTCAATATATGACTACCGTGGACTTAAAGGATGCTTATCTCCACATTCCGATTCACAGAGTTCATCATCAGTTCCTCAGGTTTGCCTTCTTAGACAGGCATTACCAGTTTGTGGCTCTTCCCTTCAGGTTAGCCACGGCACCAAGAATCTTTACGAAGGTTCTAGGGTCCCTACTGGTGGTTCTAAGGCCACGGGGCATAGCAGTGGCTCCTTACCTAGACGACATTCTGATACAGGCGTCGACTTTTCAAATCGCCAAGTCCCATACGGACATTGTTCTGGCCTTTCTGAGGTCTCACGGGTGGAAGGTGAATGAAGCAAAGAGTTCTCTCTCCCCTCTCACAAGAGTTTCCTTCCTAGGAACACTAAAAGATTCAGTAGAAATGAAAAATTTTCTGACAGAGGTCAGGTTATCAAAGCTTCTAACTTCCTGCCGTGCTCTTCATTCCACTTCTCGGCCGTCAGTGGCTCAGTGTATGGAAGTAATCGGCCTAATGGTAGCGGCAATGGACATAGTTCCGTTTGCCCGCCTACATCTCAGACCACGGCCACTTTGCATGCTCAATCAGTGGAATGGGGATTACACAGATTTGTCCCCTCTGCTAAATCTGGATCAAGAGACCAGGGATTCTCTTCTCTGGTGGTTATCTCGGGTCCATCTGTCCAGGGGAATGAGTTTCGGCAGGCCAGAGTGGACTATAGTGACGACAGATGCCAGCCTTCTGGGCTGGGGCGCAGTCTGGAACTCCCTGAGTGGACTCAGGAGGAAGTCCTCCTTCCGATAAACATTCTGGAACTGAGAGCGATATTCAATGCTCTTCAGGCTTGGCCTCAACTAGCTGCGGTCAGGTTCATCAGATTTCAGTCGGACAATATCACGACTGTAGCCTATATCAACCATCAGGGGGGAACAAGAAGCCCCCTGGCAATGTTGGAGGTTTCAAAGATAATTCTATGGACAGAGGTTCACTCTTGCCATCTCTCAGCTATCCATATCCCAGGAGTAGAGAACTGGGAGGCGGATTTTCTAAGTCAGCAGACTTTTCATCCAGGGGAGTGGGAACTCCATCCGGAGGTATTTGCCCAGCTGATTCAACTATGGGGCAAACCAGAACTGGATCTGATGGCGTCTCGTCAGAACGCCAAGCTTCCTTGTTACGGGTCCAGGTCAAGGGATCCACAGGCAGCGCTGATAGATGCTCTAGCAGTGCTCTGGTCCTTCAGCCTGGCTTATGTGTTCCCACCATTTCCTCTCCTCCCTCGTCTGATTGCCAAGATCAAGCAGGAGAGAGCTTCTGTGATTTTGATAGCACCTGCGTGGCCACGCAGGACTTGGTATGCAGATCTG
Organism: Bombina bombina; assembly: GCF_027579735.1. Lineage (NCBI taxonomy): Eukaryota > Metazoa > Chordata > Amphibia > Anura > Bombinatoridae > Bombina > Bombina bombina. The sequence continues at coordinate 204,671,454 of NC_069501.1, read as the reverse complement.
GTGGACATGTCATCCTTTCCACCATGGACTCTGCCGCTGAGGTAGGACCTTCTACTCCAAGGTCCTTTCAAACATCCAAATCTAATTTCTCTGCGACTGACTGCTTGGAGATTGAACGCTTGATTTTATCAAAACGTGGTTTCTCCGAGTCGGTCATTGATACCTTAATTCAGGCTCGAAAGCCTGTCACCAGGAAAATCTATCATAAGATATGGTGTAAATATCTTCATTGGTGTGAATCCAAGGGTTACTCATGGAGTAAGGTCAGGATTCCTAGGATATTATCCTTTCTCCAAGAAGGATTGGAGAAGGGATTGTCAGCTAGTTCCTTAAAGGGACAGATTTCTCCTCTGTCTATTCTTCTGCACAAGCGTCTGGCAGATGTTCAGGCGTTTTGTCAGGCTTTAGTTAGAATCAAGCCTGTGTTTAAACCTGTTGCTCCACCATGGAGTTTAAATTTAGTTCTTAAAGTTCTTCAAGGGGTTGCGTTTGAACCTCTTCATTCCATAGATATCAAGCTTTTATCTTGGAAAGTTCTGTTTTTGGTAGCTATCTCTTCGGCTCAAAGAGTTTCAGAGTTATCTGCCTTACAGTGTGATTCCCCTTATCTGATCTTCCATGCAGATAAGGTTGTTTTGCGTACCAAACCTGGGTTTCTTCCTAAGGTGGTATCTAATAAGAATATCAATCAGGGGATTGTTGTTCCGTCACTGTGTCCGAATCTTTCTTCAAAGAAGGAACGTCTATTACACAATCTTGACGTGCTTCGTGCTTTAAAGTTTTATTTACAAGCTACTAAGGATTTTCGTCAAACATCTGCATTGTTTGTTGTCTACTCTGGACAGAGGAGAGGCCAAAAGGCTTCGGCATCTTCTCTTTCTTTTTGGCTGAGAAGCATAATCCGTTTAGCTTATGAGACTGCTGGCCAGCAGCCTCCTCAAAGAATTACAGCTCATTCCACTAGAGTGGTAGCTTCCACATGGGCTTTTAAAAATGAGGCCTCTGTTGAACAGATTTGTAAGGCGGCAACTTGGTCTTCGCTTCATACTTTTTCTAAATTCTACAAATTTGATACTTTTGCTTCCTCTGAGGCTATTTTTGGGAGAAAGGTCTTGCAGGCAGTGGTGCCTTCCGTTTAAGTTCCTGCCTTGTCCCTCCCTTCATCCGTGTCCTAAAGCTTTGGTATTGGTATCCCACAAGTAATGGATGAACCCGTGGACTGGATACACCTTATAAGAGAAAACAAAATTTATGCTTACCTGATAAATTTCTTTCTCTTATGGTGTATCCAGTCCACGGCCCGCCCGGTCACTTTAAGGCAGGTGTTTTTTATTTTTAAACTACAGTCACCACTGCACCCTATAGTTTCTCCTTTTTCTTGCTTTTCTTCGGTCGAATGACTGGGAGTGGCAGTTAGGGGAGGAGCTATATAGACAGCTCTGCTGTGGGTGTCCTCTTGCAACTTCCTGTTGGGAAGGAGAATATCCCACAAGTATTGGATGAACCCGTGGACTGGATACACCACAAGAGAAAGAAATTTATCAGGTAAGCATAAATTTTGTTTTTGTTTGGATCACTTGTAATGCTGCTGCTCTATATACGAGCATACCTCATTTAAAAGGTTTAGCAGCTATCAAGGACTGCCTGAGTACCAGTCATCTACTACCATCTCAAATTCAATTTATTGTGGATGCTATATATTTTATATTAAGCCACAATTTTTTATTTGAAGGGCTTTTTTATCAACAGGTACAAGGCACGGCGATGGGGACCACTTTTGCCCCATCGTATGCAAACCTTTATATGTCTCAATTTAAAAATAGTTTTATCTGGTATAATAATCCCTTTTAAGAGAATATTTTCAAATATTATAGATTTATAGATGACATTTTAATTACTTGGCAAGGACCGAAAGAAAAAATAGAAGAATTTATTTTGCATATTAATTGTCATAATTATAACTTAAAATTTACGTATGAAAGTTCCTCTGAATCGATTCCCTTTTCAGATTTAATTATATATAATGACATTAACACCAACAGTGTATGTGTAAAAAATTACCGTACGGCAACTGATAGGAATAGTCTCCTTAATGCAAAAAGTGGCCATTATAAACAATGGAAAAATAATGTCCCTCTAGGTCAATACCAGAGAATTAGACGTAATTGTACACATATGGAAGATTTCAACAGAGAGGCGGATATTTTAACTGATACATTTTTAGAGAAAGAATATAATTCTATATTGTTGGATGAGGCAAAAATGAAAGTTCTGAAAATGGATAGGTTACACCTTATAAATAATCAACATAAAAAGAATGATAAAAAGCCCATATTACCTAAACAAGATAATCTAAAGTTTATCACTAGATATAATAACCAACATCATAAGATTAAGAGTATCCTAAACAAGCATTGGAAAGTACTCAAATTAGATCCAATATTAACCCCTTAATGACCACAGAACTTTTCCATTTTCTGTCCGTTTGGGACCAAGGCTATTTTTACATTTTTGCGGTATTTGAGTTTAGCTGTAATTTTCCTCTTATTTACTGTACCCACACATATTATATATCGTTTTTCTCGCCATTAAATGGACTTTCTAAAGATACCATTATTTTCATCATATCTTATAATTTACTATAAAAAAAATTATAAAATATGAGGAAAAAAATGGAAAAAACACACTTTTTCTAACATTGATCCCCAAAATCTGTTACACATCTACAACCACCAAAAAACTCCCATGCTAAATAGTTTCTAAATTTTGTCCTGAGTTTAGAAATACCCAATTTTTACATGTTCTTTGCTTTTTTTGCAAGTTATAGGGCCATAAATACAAGTACCACTTTGCTATTTCCAAACCACTTTTTTTTAAAAAATTAGCGCTAGTTACATTGGGACACTGATATCTTTCAGGAATCCCTGAATATCCCTTGACATGTATATATTTTTTTTTAGAAGACATCCCAAAGTATTGATCTAGGCCCATTTTGGTATATTTCATGCCACCATTTCACCGCCAAATGCCATCAAATAAAAAAAATTGTTCACTTTTTCACAATTTTTTTCACAAACTTTAGGTTTCTCACTGAAATTATTTACAAACAACTTGATGCAATTATGGCATAAATGGTTGTAAATGCTTCTCTGGGATCCCCTTTGTTCAGAAATAGCAGACATATATGGCTTTGGCGTTGCTTTTTGGTAATTAGAAGGCCGCTCAATGCCACTGTGCACCACACGTGTATTATCCCCAGCAGTGAAGGGGTTAATTAGGGAGCTTGTAGGGTTAATTTTAGCTTTAGTGTAGTGCAGTAGACAACCCCAAGTATTGATCTAGGCACATTTTGGTATATTTCATGCCACCATTTCACCGCCAAATGCGATCAAATTGAAAAAAACGCTAAATTTTTCACAATTTTATGTTTCTCACTGAAATTATTTACTAACAGCTTGTGCAATTATGGCACACATGGTTGTAAATGCTTCTCTAGGATCCCCTTTGTTCAGAAATAGCAGACATATATGACTTTGGCGTTGCTTTTTGGTAATTAGAAGGCCGCTAAATGCTGCTGCGCATCACACGTGTATTATGGCTAGCAGTGAAGGGGCTAATTAGGTAGCTTATAGGGAGCCTGCAGGGTTAATTTTAGCTTTAGTGTAGAGATCAGCCTCCCACCTGACACATCACACCCCCTGATCCCTCCCAAACAGCTGTCTTCCCTCCCCCACCCCACAATTGTCCCGCCATCTTAAGTACTGGCAGAAAGTCTGCCAGTACTAAAATAAAAAAAAAATTGTTTTGTTTTAAAAAAAATAATAATTCTGCTGTGTAGGACCCCTCCCCCTTAGCCCCAACCTCCCTGATCCCCCCAAACAGCTCTCTACCCCCCTCCTCTGCCTTATTGTGCACCATATTGGGTACTGGCAGCTGTCTGCCAGTACCCAGTTTGAAATCAAATGTTTATTTTAAGTTTTTCTGTAGTGTAGCTTACCCCCCTTAACACCCAACCCCCCACCCTGTCCCAGATCATTAATATTTTTTATTCCCACCCTCTCTCCCACTGAGTCCCACCTTGTGCCTCTTGCACTTCAGTGCTAACTTCTGGCCAGTTTTACATGTGCACGCGCGCGCGTGCTCCCGTGCACGCTCCCGTGCACGTGCGCACACACCCACACGCAATCCCGCCCCCCTCCTCTACTGATGGCCGCCCACTCTCCTCTCTGGACACGCTCCTACCCACCAACGATCATAGCCATCAATAGCCGATGCAGAGAGGGCCAAAGAGTGGCTCTCTCTGCATCGGACTGCTTAAAAAAGTTATTGCAGGATGCCTCTATATCGAGGCATCACTGGAATAACATGAAAGCAGCTGGAAGCGATCAGGATCGCTTCCACTGCTTTCAAAGACCAACGACGTGCAGGGTACGTCCTTGGTCGTTAAGGACATTTTTTTGGAGGACGTACCCTGCACGTCGTTGGTCATTAAGGGGTTAAATAATATATTAAGTGATAAACCTGAGGTAGTTTTTAGGAGAAAAAAAGATATAAAAAACGATAACGCTGCTACGAAACTCAGGCAACCAGCACAAACGGGCACACTAACTAGTTGGTGTGGAGCCCAGGTGGGTTTATATCCATGTAAAGTGTCTGACTGCGTAATGTGTCCTCGCATACACAGTAACCACAATTTATTTCTTCTGTTAAGTGTGATCAGTCCACGGGTCATCATTACTTCTGGGATATTACTCCTCCCCAACAGGAAGTGCAAGAGGATTCACCCAGCAGAGCTGCATATAGCTCCTCCCCTCTACGTCACTCCCAGTCATTCTCTTGCACCCAACGACTAGATAGGATGTGTGAGAGGACTATGGTGATTATACTTAGTTTTATATCTTCAATCAAAAGTTTGTTATTTTAAAATAGCACCGGAGTGTGTTATTATCTCTCTGGCAGAGTTTGAAGAAGAATCTACCAGAGTTTTTGTTATGATTTTAGCCGGAGTAGTTAAGATCATATTGCTGTTTCTCGGCCATCTGAGGAGAGGTAAACTTCAGATCAGGGGACAGCGGGCAGATGAATCTGCATAGAGGTATGTAGCAGTTTTTATTTTCTGACAATGGAATTGATGAGAAAATCCTGCCATACCGATATAATGTCATGTATGTATACTTTACACTTCAGTATTCTGGGGAATGGTACTTCACTAGAATTACACTGTAAGAAATACATAAAGCTGTTTAATAACTAGAGATTATGTTTAACGTTTTTGCTGGAATGTAAAATCGTTTTCATTTGCTGAGATACTGAGTGAATAAATGTTTGGGCACTATTTTTCCACTTGGCAGTTGCTTAATCTGTTTTCTGACAGTTTCTGTTCTCCCTCACTGCTGTGTGTGAGGGGGAGGGGCCGTTTTTTGGCGCTTTTACTATGCATCAAATATTTCAGTCAGCAACTCATTGTATTCCCTGCATGATCCGGTTCATCTCTACAGAGCTCAGGGGTCTTCAAAACTTATTTTGAGGGAGGTAATTTCTCTCAGCAGAGCTGTGAGAATTATAGTTTGACTGAGATAAAAAACGTTTATTCTGTAATTTGTTTCCTGCTTTCAGAATTTGTTATCTTTGCTAATGGGATTAAACCTTTGCTAAAGTTGTGTTGTTTACAAGGATTGAGGCTATAACTGTTTCAATTTATTAATTTTCAACTGTCATAGATCTTCTGTGCTTCTTAAAGGCACAGTACGTTTTAATATTATTCTAATTGAATTGTATTTCCAAGTTGCAAGTTTATTTGCTAGTGTGTTAAACATGTCTGATTCAGAGGATGATACCTGTGTCATTTGTTGCAATGCCAAAGTGGAGCCCAATAGAAATTTATGTACTAACTGTATTGATGCTACTTTAAATAAAAATCAATCTGTACAAATTGAACAAATTTCACCAAACAACGAGGGGAGAGTTATGCCGACTAACTCGCCTCACGTGTCAGTACCTACATCTCCCGCTCAGAGGGAGGTGCGTGATATTGTAGCGCCGAGTACATCTGGGCGGCCATTACAAATCACATTACAGGATATGGCTACTGTTATGACTGAGGTTTTGGCTAAATTACCAGAACTAAGAGGTAAGCGTGATCACTCTGGGGTGAGAACAGAGTGCGCTGATAATATTAGGGCCATGTCAGACACTGCGTCACAGGTGGCAGAACATGAGGACGGAGAACTTCATTCTGTGGGTGACGGTTCTGATCCAAACAGACTGGATTCAGATATTTCAAATTTTAAATTTAAACTGGAAAACCTCCGTGTATTACTAGGGGAGGTGTTAGCGGCTCTGAATGATTGTAACACAGTTGCAATACCAGAGAAAATGTGTAGGTTGGATAAATATTTTGCGGTACCGACGAGTACTGAGGTTTTTCCTATACCTAAGAGACTTACTGAAATTGTTACTAAGGAGTGGGATAGACCCGGTGTGCCGTTCTCACCCCCTCCGATATTTAGAAAAATGTTTCCAATAGACGCCACCACAAGGGACTTATGGCAAACGGTCCCTAAGGTGGAGGGAGCAGTTTCTACCTTAGCTAAGCGTACCACTATCCCGGTGGAGGATAGCTGTGCTTTTTCAGATCCAATGGATAAAAAGTTAGAGGGTTACCTTAAGAAAATGTTTGTTCAACAAGGTTTTATATTGCAACCCCTTGCATGCATTGCGCCGATCACGGCTGCAGCGGCATTCTGGATTGAGTCTCTGGAAGAGAACATTGGTTCAGCTACTCTGGACGACATTACGGACAGGCTTAGAGTCCTTAAACTAGCTAATTCATTCATTTCGGAGGCCGTAGTACATCTTACTAAACTTACGGCGAAGAATTCAGGATTCGCCATTCAGGCACGCAGGGCGCTGTGGCTAAAATCCTGGTCAGCTGATGTTACTTCTAAGTCTAAATTGCTTAATATACCTTTCAAAGGGCAGACCTTATTCGGGCCCGGGTTGAAAGAGATTATCGCTGACATTACAGGAGGTAAAGGCCATGCCCTGCCTCAGGACAAAGCCAAAGCCAAGACTAGACAGTCTAATTTTCGTTCCTTTCGTAATTTCAAAGCAGGAGCAGCATCAACTTCCTCTGCACCAAAACAGGAAGGAGCTGTTGCTCGCTACAGACAAGGCTGGAAACCTAACCAGTCCTGGAACAAGGGCAAGCAGACTAGGAAACCTGCTGCTGCCCCTAAAACAGCATGAATTGAGGGCCCCCGATCCGGGATCGGATCTAGTGGGGGGCAGACTTTCTCTCTTCGCCCAGGCTTGGGCAAGAGATGTTCAGGATCCCTGGGCGCTAGAGATAATATCTCAGGGATACCTTCTGGACTTCAAATACTCTCCTCCAAGAGAGAGATTTCATCTGTCAAGATTGTCAACAATCCAGACAAAGAAAGAGGCGTTTCTACTCTGCGTACAAGAGCTCTTGTTAATGGGAGTAATCCATCCAGTTCCACGATCAGAACAGGGACAGGGGTTTTACTCAAATCTGTTTGTGGTTCCCAAAAAAGAGGGAACTTTCAGACCAATCCTGGACTTAAAGATCCTAAACAAATTCCTAAGAGTTCCATCGTTCAAGATGGAGACTATTCGGACAATTTTACCTATGATCCAAGAAGGTCAGTACATGACCACTGTAGATTTAAAAGATGCTTACCTTCACATACCGATTCACAAAGATCATTATCGGTACCTAAGGTTTGCCTTCCTAGACAGGCATTACCAGTTTGTGGCTCTTCCATTCGGATTGGCTACAGCTCCAAGAATCTTCACAAAGGTTCTAGGTGCTCTTCTGGCGGTACTAAGACCGCGGGGAATCTCGGTAGCTCCATACCTAGACGACATTCTGATACAAGCTTCAAGCTTTCAAACTGCCAAGTCTCATACAGAGTTAGTGCTGGCATTTCTAAGGTCACATGGATGGAAGGTGAACGAAAAGAAAAGTTCACTCGTTCCACTCACAAGAGTTCCCTTCCTGGGGACTCTTATAGATTCTGTAGAAATGAAGATTTACCTGACAGAGGACAGGCTAACAAGACTTCAAAGTGCTTGCCGCACCCTTCATTCCATTCAACACCCGTCAGTGGCTCAATGCATGGAGGTAATCGGCTTAATGGTAGCGGCAATGGACATAGTACCCTTTGCACGCTTACACCTCAGACCACTGCAACTGTGCATGCTAAGTCAGTGGAATGGGGATTACTCAGACTTATCCCCTTCTCTGAATCTGGATCAAGAGACCAGAAATTCTCTTCTATGGTGGCTTTCTCGGCCACATCTGTCCAGGGGGATGCCATTCAGCAGACCAGACTGGACAATTGTAACAACAGACGCCAGCCTTCTAGGTTGGGGTGCCGTCTGGAATTCTCTGAAGGCTCAGGGACAATGGAGTCAGGAGGAGAGTCTCCTGCCAATAAACATTCTGGAATTGAGAGCAGTTCTCAATGCCCTCCTGGCTTGGCCCCAGTTGACAACTCGGGGGTTCATCAGGTTTCAGTCGGACAACATCACGACTGTAGCTTACATCAACCATCAGAGAGGGACAAGAAGCTCCCTAGCTATGATGGAAGTATCAAAGATAATTCGCTGGGCAGAGTCTCACTCTTGCCACCTGTCAGCAATCCACATCCCGGGAGTGGAGAACTGGGAGGCGGATTTCTTAAGTCATCAGACTTTTCATCCGGGGGAGTGGGAACTTCATCCGGAGGTCTTTGCCCAAATACTTCGACGTTGGGGCAAACCAGAGATAGATCTCATGGCGTCTCGACAGAACGCCAAACTTCCTCGTTACGGGTCCAGATCCAGGGATCCAGGAGCAGTCCTGATAGATGCTCTGACAGCACCTTGGGACTTCAGGATGGCTTACGTGTTTCCACCCTTCCCGTTGCTTCCTCGATTGATTGCCAGAATCAAACAAGAGAGAGCATCAGTGATTCTAATAGCACCTGCGTGGCCACGCAGGACTTGGTATGCAGACCTGGTGGACATGTCATCCTGTCCACCTTGGTCTCTACCTCTGAAACAGGACCTTCTGATACAGGGTCCCTTCAAACATCAAAATCTAACTTCTCTGAAGCTGACTGCTTGGAAATTGAACGCTTGATTTTATCAAGACGTGGGTTTTCTGAGTCAGTTATTGATACCTTAATACAGGCTAGGAAACCTGTTACCAGAAAGATTTACCATAAGATATGGCGTAAATACCTATATTGGTGTGAATCCAAAGGTTACTCTTGGAGTAAGGTTAGGATTCCTAGGATATTGTCTTTTCTACAAGAAGGTTTAGAAAAGGGTTTATCTGCTAGTTCTTTAAAGGGACAGATCTCAAACCCTGACGTCCAGGCTTTTTGTCAGGCTTTGGCCAGGATTAAGCCTGTGTTTAAAACTGTTGCTCCACCATGGAGTTTAAACCTTGTTCTTAATGTTTTACAGGGCGTTCCGTTTGAACCCCTTCATTCCATTGATATAAAGTTGTTATCTTGGAAAGTTCTATTTTTAATGGCTATTTCCTCGGCTCGAAGAGTCTCTGAATTATCAGCCTTACATTGTGATTCTCCTTATTTGATTTTTCATTCGGATAAGGTAGTCCTGCGTACTAAACCTGGGTTCTTACCTAAGGTAGTTACTAACAGGAATATCAATCAAGATATTGTTGTTCCTTCTTTATGCCCAAATCCTTCTTCAAAGAAGGAACGTCTACTGCACAACCTGGATGTAGTCCGTGCTCTAAAATTTTACTTACAGGCAACTAAGGAATTTCGACAAACGTCTTCTCTGTTTGTCATTTACTCTGGGCAGAGGAGAGGTCAAAAAGCTTCCGCTACCTCTCTTTCTTTTTGGCTTCGTAGCATAATTCGTTTAGCTTATGAGACTGCTGGACAGCAGCCTCCTGAAAGAATTACAGCTCATTCTACTAGAGCTGTGGCTTCCACTTGGGCCTTCAAGAATGAGGCCTCTGTTGAACAGATTTGCAAGGCTGCAACTTGGTCTTCGCTTCATACTTTTTCCAAATTTTACAAATTTGACACTTTTGCTTCATCGGAAGCTATTTTTGGGAGAAAGGTTCTTCAGGCAGTGGTTCCTTCTGTATAAAGAGCCTGCCTATCCCTCCCGTCATCCGTGTACTTTTGCTTTGGTATTGGTATCCCAGAAGTAATGATGACCCGTGGACTGATCACACTTAACAGAAGAAAACATAATTTATGCTTATCTGATAAATTCCTTTCTTCTGTAGTGTGATCAGTCCACGGCCCGCCCTGTTTTTAAGGCAGGTAAATATTTTTTAATTTATACTCCAGTCACCACTTCACCCTTGGCTTTTCCTTTCTCGTTGGTCCTTGGTCGAATGACTGGGAGTGACGTAGAGGGGAGGAGCTATATGCAGCTCTGCTGGGTGAATCCTCTTGCACTTCCTGTTGGGGAGGAGTAATATCCCAGAAGTAATGATGACCCGTGGACTGATCACACTACAGAAGAAAGGAATTTATCAGGTAAGCATAAATTATGTTTTTTTAACTTTGACGGGAGTAGATCATATAAATGTAGATGTACTTGCCATACTACATATGTTATTTACCAATTAATTTGCAAATGTGGCAAAATCTATATTGGAAGAACTAAACGTAAAATCAAATATAGATTAAGAGAACACATTAGGAATATAGAATCAGGTTTTGAAAATCATAGGCCTAGATTCAGAGTTTGGCGGTAGCCGTCAAAACCAGCGTTAGAGGCTCCTAACGCTGGTTTTTACCGCCCGCTGGTATTTGGAGTCAGTCAGGAAAGGGTCTAACGCTCACTTTGCAGCCGCGACTTTTCCATACCTCAGATCCCCCTACGCCATTTGCGTATCCTATCTTTTCAATGGGATCTTTCTAACGCTGGTATTTAGAGTCGTGGCTGAAGTGAGCGTTAGAAATCTAACGACAAAACTCCAGCCGCAGAAAAAAGTCAGTAGTTAAGAGCTTTCTGGGCTAACGCCGGTTTATAAAGCTCTTAACTACTGTGCTCTAAAGTACACTAACACCCATAAACTACTTATGTACCCCTAAACCGAGGCCCCCCAACATCGCCGCCACTCTATTAAAAAATTTTAACCCCTAATCTGCCGCTCCGTACACCGCCGCAACGTACGTTATCCCTATGTACCCCTAATCTGCTGCCCCTAATACCGCCGACACCTACATAATATTTATTAACCCCTAATCTGCCGCCCCCAACGTCGTCGCCGCCGCCACCTACCTACACTTATTAACCCCTAATCTGCTGACCGGACCGCACCGCTACTATAATAAATGTATTAACCCCTAATCCGCCTCACTCCCGCCTCAATAACCCTATAATAAATAGTATTAACCCCTAATCTGCCCTCCCTAACATCGCCGACACCTAACTTCAAGCATTAACCCCTAATCTGCCGACCGGAGCTCACCGCTACTCTAATAAATTTTTTAACCCCTAAAGCTAATTCTAACCCTAACACCCCCTAAGTTAAATATAATTTTTATCTAACGAAATAAATTAACTCTTATTAAATAAATTATTCCTATTTAAAGCTAAATACTTACCTGTAAAATAAACCCTAATATAGCTACAATATAAATAATAATTATATTGTAGCTATTTTAGGATTAATATTTATTTTACAGGCAACTTTGTATTTATTTTAACCAGGTACAATAGCTATTAAATAGTTAATAACTATTTAATAGCTACCTAGTTAAAATAATTACAAAATTACGTGTAAAATAAATCCTAACCTGTTACAATTAAACCTAACACTACACTATCAATAAATGTATTAAATAAAATACCTACAATTATCTACAATTAAACCTAACACTACACTATCAATAAATGTATTAAATAAAATACCTACAATTATCTACAATTAAACCTAACACTACACTATCAATAAATTAATTAAATACAATACCTACAAATAAATACAATTAAATAAACTAACTAAAGTACAAAAATAAAAGAGAACTAAGTTACAAAAAATAAAAAAATATTTACAAACATTAAAAAATATTACAACAATTTTAAACTAATTAGGGGCCCTAGGTTTATTTAAGGGGGGTTTGGTTTAGATTAGGGGTATGTGGGTGGTGGGTTGTAATGTTGGGGGGGGTATTGTATGGTTTTTTTTTACAGGCAAAAGAGCTGAATTCTTTGGGGCATGCCCCGCAAAGGGCCCTTTTCAGGGCTGGTAAGAGGTAAAAGAGCTTTTATATTTTAATTTTAGAATAGGGTAGGGCATTTTTTTATTTTGGGGGTCTTTGTTATTTTATTAGGGGGCTTAGAGTAGGTGTAATTAGTTTAACATTGTTGTAATATTTTTCTAATGTTTGTAAATATTTTTTTATTTTTTGTAACTTAGTTCTTTTTTATTTTTTGTACTTTAGTTAGTTTATTTAATTGTATTTATTTGTAGGTATTGTATTTAATTAATTTATTGATAGTGTAGTGTTAGGTTTAACTTAGGTTAGGATTTATTTTACAGGTAATTTTGTAATTATTTTAACTAGGTAACTATTAAATAGTTATTAACTATTTAATAGCTATTGTACCTGGTTAAAATAATTACAAAGTTGCCTGTAAAATAAATATTAATCCTAAAATAACTACAATATAATTATAATTTATATTGTAGCTATATTAGGGTTTATTTTACAGGTAAGTATTTAGCTTTAAATAGGAATAATTTATTTAATAAGAGTTAATTTATTTAGTTAGATTTAAATTATATTTAACTTAGGGGGGTGTTAGGGTTAGACTTAGCTTTAGGGGTTAATACATTTATTAGAGTAGCGGTGAGATCCGGTCGGCAGATTAGGGGTTAATTATTGTAGGTAGGTGGAGGCGACGTTGGGGGCGGCAGATTAGGGGTTAATAAATATAATATAGGGGTCGGCGGTGTTAGGGGCAGCAGATTAGGGGTACATAGGGATAACGTAGGTTGCGGCGATGTACGGAGCGGCAGATTAGGGGTTAATAATATGCAGGGGTCAGCGATAGCGGGGGCGGCAGATTAGGGGTTAATAAATATAACATAGGGGTCGGCGGTGTTAGGGGCAGCAGATTGGGGTACATAGGGATAACGTAGGTTGCGGCGGTGTACAGAGCGGCAGATTAGGGGTTAATAATAATATGCAGGGGTCAGCGATAGCGGGGGCGGCAGATTAGGGGTTAATAAATATAACATAGGGGTCGGCGGTGTTAGGGGCAGCAGATTAGGGTACATAGGGATAACGTAGGTTGCGGCGGTGTACGGAGCGGCAGATTAGGGATTAATAATAATATGCAGGGGTCAGCGATAGCGGGGGCGGCAGATTAGAGGTTAATAAGTGTAAGGTTAGGGGTGTTTAGACTCGGGGTACATGTTAGGGTGTTAGGTGCAGACTTAGGAAGTGTTTCCCCATAGGAAACAATGGGGCTGCGTTAGGAGCTTAACGCTGCTTTTTTTCAGGTGTTAGGTTTTTTTTCAGCTCAAACAGCCCCATTGTTTCCTATGGGGGAATCGTGCACGAGCACGTTTTTGAAGCTGGCCGCGTCCGTAAGCAACGCTGGTATTTAGAGTTGCAGTGGCGGTAAATATGCTCTACGCTCCCTTTTTTGGAGCCTAACGCAGCCCTTCTGTGAACTCTAAATACCAGCGGTATTTTAAAGGTGCGGGGGGGAAAAAGCAAGCGTAGCTAACGCACCCCTTTGGCCACAGAACTCTAAACTTGAACCTAAAGGGCTGAATATTGATTTAGATCTACAAGCATTTTTATGATCTAATTATTACTTTTTTATCTCTATTGTTTTTTTTTTTATGTAGGTCTAGTTTGAAGCTTGTCATTTTAGGATAATCTGTATATTTGTAAGTAACAAGTTATTAGTATTATAAGCATTTTTTATGAGGGTCATCTTTATGTGTTTGCATGCATTAATGGTTTTATGTGTAGGTACACTCTTTTTATAGTAATATGAACTTAATATTTTTTCAGGTCTTTTTAATTATGTATTTATTGTGTATTTTTATTAATATTATGTAGCCTATTTTTATGCAGTTTTAATATGTGACAGTGTATAACCTGTGTGCTCATATCAAATTGCGTTTTTTATCTATTTATAATATTACATATGTAGCTTATTAGGTATAGTGCACTTATTAATGTATTTTATGGTTGTGCTCAGATTAATATAATGTGTCTTAAACCAATGAAAAAACCCATATTAAGGGGAGTGAGCAATTCAGCTATTTTATAAGGACCATGGCGTAACTGACTCTTTATTCTTGAGAAAGTCCCGTTGATCGGGACGAAACGCATAGAAGTCTACTTTTCTTTTTGTGTCCCTATGAAGCTGCCGTAGAGTGCACGCTGTGATCTTGTGGCATACGGCCGAGGGTTTGTTTACTTCCTGTTACTTGCAGCACCGCTTGTTGGAGCGTCCGATACTGGGATAAATACATCCATGCACAGGATTTGACGGACCTGACGCTACTTGTAGTGACTTTTTTTGTGACCACTCAGAGGGTGTTTGTACAGACCGAAACATACCCAAGTGGAGGATTGCCCGTCAACTGGATATTACATTACAGTGCCTGCTTTTTATGGATATCATGTGAGTGTATATTTTTGTGTGCAGTGTGATTAAAAGTTATAATCTACACTTGAGTCCGCGCTTCTCTCCATTACTCATTACAGTTTTTATAAATGAAGCATACCGAACAGTCAATAAGTATCTTTATAGAACCCTTATGAGGGCGAGACGCGTAGATTCAACTGATTGATACTAAGGAGCTTTATTTCTGTATTAAAATTGTCTCAACAGCTCTGAAAATAGAGCAAGTACAGATATAAAGATTGTGTGAATTCTGTTATTCTCCTAGGAGTGTCCAAGGATACGGTGGAGACAGGTTTGGAAACTTCTACAATTTTCTACAAGTAGACCAAGTGCATCAGACCTGGAGCAGATCAGCATAGGAATTTTGTGTAACTCTGACATTGTATTACAGACAAGGTTTGTTCAATATCATCATTTCATCAATATTTCACTACTGATACTACCAATTGCTGTTTTCATGGCAACATAGATCGCCAATATAGCAGTGCACTGATTATCCTGGATACACTGTAACAGTCAAGTCATTCAAATTTCCAATCACATGAGTACATCAGCCTATCAGGCATTGGAGAACTCTGATCACGTGACATTCTCTGTAAACACAGAAGTACATAGGAACATTGTAACATATGCCTGCCTGATACCACTGTCCCTTTAAGACTGCCTTCCCTGCTACTGACGTTCATACTGTGTGGGCAGTACCTGCATTCAACTTACCTGCCAAATCGACTAATCATTCATGCACCTGATTCCTTCAGCCTCCTTTTTTTTATATATAATTTTTATTGAGGTCAAAGTTTTGGCATACATAGAGAATATAATAACATTGCATGGTTGCATTCCAAAAAAGGACTTATGGAAAAATACATCATAGAAATTACATATTAATAAAAAATATGCAATTAACAATAATCCACTATATCAATAGAGCATGATGTGAATTACATGTAACAAACAACGTCTATTATCTGTATGCTATAACTTTAAAATACAAGTTTTGGTACACACATAAATCTATAACCTTGCGTAGTCACATTTCTTCAGGACATATAGTAAGGTACACCTTATGAATTACATATTGAAAAGGCATATGCAATTAGCAACATCTGCTACTTCAAGGAACATAATGCAGAATTTAAAGTAAAAGTTTGTATACAGTAAATGATGTCTACCATTTATATGATATAAAGCTCTGCGACTGAACAGTTGCTAAAGAAAGAAGGGAAACACATGCCAATATTCATCTAAGCCTTCTATGGGGAACAGGAGGCCACTCTTGGACCTCATACTTTATAGGGTAATAACATGGACCGAAGGCTATATGGAAGAGAGGAGACCACTTGTGGATCTCATTATTAAGACCTCTTATATTTTCTTATTAGGGTTAAATAGCTTCTATGAGGTAGCAATTTGAGTGGTCACATTAGGACCTATAAGCTTAGAGTAGTTTAGTAATTCGTGTTTTAAATGATAGCAATAATGAAAATATAATTTTGCGGTGTAAATAGTATGGTAAGTTATGTAAGTATATTGCGCTAGATACCCGAGCAATCCTGTTACGCTAGGTATGGAGGACAAGGTCAACTTTATATTGTACTGCAAGGGTTCTAAGTAAAAAAACTATAGTTAGGGTTGCGGCATAGAAAAGATAAGCCGTGTAGTTAGCCCTCCTAGAGTAGGAGGTTTATTATGGAGGGGGGGGGGGGGAGGTGGTAAGGTGAATATGATAAGTAAGATAAATAGCTTAGGGACTAAGAGGCTCATTATGGGTTGGGGGAAGGATAGTTAAATAAATGTGATAGGTAGCAAGTACTAAGTAGACAGGCTTTAGTGTTACAGGGCAACAGAGTCATACATATATTCTCATGAACATATTGGTTAACAAGGGAAAAAATAACAGTGGACTGGATACATATCAGACTAATGGTATATCTGGCATAGTAGAGCCTAATTCTGTGCCTTACGAAACTAACACTATGTATGTAGCTCAATGAAGATGCAGTGTACAATAAGATACTGAGTAATAGCAGCAGAGCAGGACCAGCCTGCACAAGTAGTAGGTAGAGGAAACTATATGTCACCGCATAGCAATGGCCACCACATCATGTTAAGCATATTGCAAATTATGTCTCACATCAAGAGCTCAGAATAACCAGCATTGCTAAGTGGGCACTGAGTCCATGCAAATGTGTAGAAGAGCTATGAGTTGAATACCTAATAAAAACACAATCTGTATGAATAGGTGTTAATAATGGAGCATCATCATCATTATGGGAAGAGGACCAATGAAAGTATATGCTGTAGAGCAACTGTACTGCCTGACATTGTGTGTGTTAGGCAGCTGCCTCAGCCGCAGACAACACTTTTGCTATAGATGAATAAGTCACAGCAGTCATAATAGTGAAAAATGGGAATAGCTTCCCTGGTTTCCCCTAAAAAGAATGTAGGTGGTCTATTGAAATGTCAGATAAGGCGAAAACTTTTGCAGACCTACAGCAAGATGTTTTACTTCAACTAAATTGTACTAGATACTAGTAAGGGTTGTGGAAAGGTATGGGGAATCCTAACCATCAATATCAGTAAGTGTTATGTGTTATTGCTAACATCCATGAATAAAATAAAGCTGGAAAAACATTTAACATTAAGGTCATGACTATTTAAAAAACCAGACACTGGCACCTGTATATCATAAGACTACAAAAAAGCAGGTGACTATATAACTACAAACAGTTTATATACAGAGACACATTGCAAGCACTCATTAATATAAATACAAAGAACAAAAAACGTCCCATGTGTTTTAAGCTCAGCTATTCAGGAAACTTAGCTCAATTCCCAAACTATATAGGGATGAAACTGAGCAACATCTGTACCCTAGAGTGCTCTGTTGTAACTTGGTTCCGTAGCACGTCCCCTGTAAGTATCTGACTGCTCTGCAGGGCTCATCTTAACTTCAGAACAAACAGTCTGGGCGACCAGTAAAAAAAGTTGTATGTCCAAGAATAAAATAGAATAATACAGCAACAGCGTATATAACTTTTGAATAGGGTTAACTGCCCCAGACACCAAAAACCTGCCAACTAACGAATAAAAAAAAAGACAAATTTTTACAGAAAACTTAGCCAATGCCTGATTTAGTGGCAACTTGTGCTACAATCAATAGAAGTCCGCAATGCTGTGTGCCCCCGGGCAGGCCATCCTGCAGTGGTAGCATTAAATGTAAGAGGCCAAAGCCAAGTGATTCACATGTCGGAAGCTTATCCATACCGACATATGGGCAAATCTCATGGTAGCAGAACGGACCTTCAATAGTGCAGTACTTCGCCTGCCTAATAAAAGATTGCATTTTGTCTCTGATCTCTCTATTTCCCCTCCATGATCCTGTAGCCCATCGGATGCAGTCGCATCTGTTGTAGTCCCCTTACACTGCTGAGCTGGGTTGTTGGCTAATGCCTGCGATGTAGTCATACCCTGCCCGAGTTCGAATTGAGCTGTTCCAATCATTTCCTGGACCATCAGTCGACCTCAGGTTTCAAAATAGGAGCGGCCCCTGAAGTTGTCAGTGTAGTACTCTGTGCGCCCACATCTGCAGCTCCTCCCCAAGCTGCCATCATGCTTCTCTCGAGATTCGAGAAATGATTGTGCAGCAGGCTGTGTATCGACTCCAAAAATGTATAGCTTAAGAGCTCCATTATATTTATATTTTGTTTCATCAGATTCCATCCAAGCCCACCGCCCAAGTGGGTAAAAGAGGTGATCGTGGCAGGATGTTCTCAATAATTAGGTCAGCACAGAATCCTGATAATGGCCGCTCCACAGTGCATCTACAAAAGGGCCTCACATAAGAAGTGTTATCTCGCTAGCTGCAAATGTAATCTAGACTCCATTCTTCTTGTGTAGGTTCCTTGGTACTCTGGTTACCCTGTTATTTAGAAGCTGGGCTGATCAGATCGGTCAATGTTAGGTTTAAAAGTAGGAATTGATCAGAACTGTATAAGCATGCAACCTCTCCTTTTCAGCGTTGGCTCCGCCCCCACCTTCAGCCTCCTTTTAAATCATCTCAGGCCCAATGTGCATTGCCTTAGTATTGAAGTTTTGTTCCAGAAATAACAGAGGTCTGTGACTGTTTCCATTATGAAATTTTTCAGCATATTCAAACTACAGCCTTTCCTTTAAGCTATGCTTGAAATCATCTAATTGCAAATATCCATATAATTCTTTTTGTTTCCTGGAGTCTGCTACTTAACAATATCTGAACTATTTTTAAATTACAACAATGCATTGGTTATATTCTCTCAAATTGCTACAACGGCATCATACTCAAAACTTTACAACTTTTCTCTGCTACAAGTTATCATAGTTGAAATAGCCTCCTGCAAGCATATTAATCTATTCAGAACTCTGCATCTATGTGTTCAGTTAAACAGGTCTCCTGTGATTTTCCAATATATGCACAATCAGTATTTAATGCCTTAAACTTTGTCTATCACCTGTGCAACTCTGCTTACAGCTCTAAATACTATTAAGTACTGTGAACCTGCAGTAAGTCTTTGCATCCATGAGTCACAACCTTTTACCAGTTTACTCTGAAGCCTGAACATCTTACATTGCTATATTTATCTCATGAATGCTGAAGCTACTCATATTAACCATTAGTCACAGTATCAATTTATGTTTCCATTGAAGTCACAATATATTATATTCATATGCTTTACTCTCTGATTTCAACAATAATTTTTTGCAACTATGAACCACAGAATATAATCTATCCACATCCGGGATACTCTTCCCCGGGTCAGGGGTTGGAGTCTCCAATTCCCTACCACTGCCCCAAGGGTCTGTATTCTGAGCGCATATACACCAGAACCTGACAGAATACGAATGCCTAAAAAAGGACTCCGCAGTAGTAGTGGTTGCAATGACCCAGGAAGAAAAATAAAAAATTACAAGCTATCTCAGACCCAAGCTATCCCTAAAGGAAAAACAGAAGATTTTCATACTTTTAAAAATTTAAAGCGACAGTACTCCCGTTGTAGAGTATCCTCTACTCATGTTTGTGGTTCCTATTTTGGTGAAACTGATTCTGAATCTGACTATGAAAATGAAGAGAATGTATCCATAGATTCAGCAGGAAAATTTCAGATCTTTAATGATTTAAAGAGACAGAACCACTTTTCTAGAATTTTATCTACTCCTCATGTTAGTGATTTCCATTTTGGTGAAACTGGTTCTGAGTCTGGCTGTATAACTGAAGAGAATGTATTCATAGATTCAGCAGAAACAATTCAAATCTTTAAAGATTTAAAGAGACAGGACTACTGTTCCAGAATACCATTTACTCCTCCTGTTTGTGACTCCCATCCTGGTGATACTGAATCTGAATATGTCAAAGAGGAGGATGACTTCACAGATCCAGCTGAACTGGCATTAGGCTGGTATGAGCGCAACTTTAATTCGCCACAAACTCAGACAAAACCTCAACCTATTGGCTATAATGACATCCTTGAATGCTATTTTTACAATATAGATGCTGCAGACAGCTCCCATCATGAAACCTCTCATGGAAATACTGATCTTCCTATTTCTGATATTCCCAGGGATTCTGTAGATTGGACAGATTCAGAACTGGAAGAAAAGATATCTGGTTTACAGACTCCCCTCAAGAACTATGCTGATTTTTTTTATCTCAGAATTATGCATCCAGTGATGAAGTTTATTTCTGTTCTCAAACTGATATAAGGTACTCCAGGCCACAGTGGCACCACCCTAAGAAGCCTCATATTGGGAAGAAATCTCAGTTATCTAAGCTCTCTAAAGAAAAGAAAGAGAATCTTTCTGCCTACAGAAACTCCGAAGTGTAAAGAGGAAACTCAGCCTGAATCTCCTGTTTCAGTTTCTGTTGTGCCAGATCCTCTCTTGCCTCATGATACTCTCCACACCAAGTTGGATGTTGTCTCTAGACGCCATCATTTTTTTTTTAAGCATTTAATGGTATCTCTTCTAAAACTCTACAATTACAAACACTGCTTACCATTGCTGATTCCTTACATCCCTCTCATGTTGCCTTAATGTCTGTAAACCCTGTGCTAGAAGCAAAAGATCACTTTGTTCCAGATATACAACCTGGAGAATTTAGCCCTGAAATTCAAACTCAAATATGTTTGCCTGCTGAACCCCAGAAAACTTCTCAGTCAGAATCTTGTGTCACAATTCCTCCGCATCTACCTGAGAGTGGCATATTTCAGTACACTTCACCTTCTCAAAGTTCTTCTGTTACTGCATCTAAGAAAATGTTTTCCTTGGGAGATACTTCGCATCAACCTACATTTTCTACTACGTCTGTTCCCTGTGCAGGAATTCCAGATACTGAACCCTGTAAGGATATTGTTGAACCTAGTTCCCAAGTGGACGTTCTTGACCCTGAATCATGTACTAAAATTTTTCAACAAGATTCCCCAGTGGCCATTCCTGTCCCTGTTTCCCATGATGATACTACTAAACCTGGCATCAAGATGGACTCTCCAGTTTTTGACCCTGGTATGGGTATTCCTTTGTTTAACCCGGAAATGGGTGTAATAATACTTGATCCTGAAGATAGCCATGCCCTCTGCTCAAAAGCGAGTATGGTTATTGGCTCAAAGTGGGTCTTGTAAATTCTTCGTTTGTGAACCCTGAAGAAAGCCTTGCCCTCTGCTCAGAAGCGAGTATGGTTCTTGGCTCTAAAGTGGGTCTTGTAATTTTTTTGTTTGTGAACCCTGAAGAAAACCTTGCCCTCTGCTCAGAAGAGAGTATGGTTTCTGGCTCTAAAGTGGCTTCTTTTTCTATAATTGAACCTTATCCCAGTACAAGTATCTCTGCAACTGTCTCAAATTTGGACACTCATGTTTCTAACCCTAATGAGGGCATACCAGTCTTCAAGCCTCTTGTCCATAAACAAAGCCTTGACGTTGGCACACCTGTCCTCATTTCTTCTGTCCTCGAACCTTGCCCTGGCATGGGCATTCCTTTACCTGATCCTCCTGAGGATATTCCTGAACAGACACAAACATAATATATCTTATAACATGCACAAAATATGACAAACAATATATAGGTGAAACGGAAAGGATGATAAAAGAACGAATAAGGGAACACATATTATCAATAGAAAAATCGGAACTAGAAAGAAATAAAGACCTGCCAGTTCCCAAACACTTCAGAACTTGCAATAACAGCAATCTAAAATATTTCAACTACACAGCTATACAAAAAATTAAACAAAATATAAGAGGTGGTAACCAGGCAAACAACCTACTTAAAAAAGAAGCAAAATGGATCTTCGAAATGCAAACCTTAAGACCAAAAGGTCTGAATATAGACTTCAGTCTAAACTGTTTCTTGAATACTTGAACCACAAAAAATCCTGCATGCCAACACCAAAAACCCAATCTGATAACAGCACTTCATAAACAATTCAAAATTTCACCAAAAATTTAAAAAAATCGTTTTATAATACAATCCTTCAACAAAGGCTAAAAGAGAACAAACACTCCAAATTCGGAAGAGAAACCCAACAGGTTGATACACAACTAATAATAATGGATGTTCTATATCCTTGAACCAATACAATTGAAATGATGAATACCAAAAGATTAACCTGCTCTTCAACAAAAGATTATAAAAGAACGAACACTAAAAATAAATAAATTACAAAAATAGCAATAAAAATTCCAGAACCAATAATAATGCATGTTTCACCAAAAACCCAATCTGATAACAATACTTCATAAACAATTCAAAATTTCACCAAAAATTTTTAAAAAATCGTTTTATGATACACTCCTTCAACAAAGGCTAAAAGAGAACAAACACTCCAAATTCGGAAGAGAAACCCAACAGGTTGATACACAATTAATAATAATGGATGTTCTATATCCTTGAACCAATACAATTGAAATGATGAATACCAAAAGATTAACCTGCTCTTCAACAAAAGATTATAAAAGAACGAACACTAAAAATAAATAAATTACAAAAATAGGAATAAAAATTCCAGAACCAATAATAATGCATCTGATAACAACACTTCATAAACAATTCAAAATTTCACCAAATTTTAAAAAATCGTTTTATGATACCCTCTTTCAACAAAGGCTAAAAGAGAACAAACACTCCAAATTCGGAAGAGAAACCCAACAGATTGATACACAACTATTAATAATGGATGTTTTATATCCTTGAACCAATACAATTGAAATGATGAATACCAAAAGATTAACCTGCTCTTCAACAAAAGATTATAAAAGAACGAACACTAAAAATAAATAAATTACAAAAATAGGAATAAAAATTCCAGAACCAATAATGCATGTTTCATATACTTGCACCAAAGCAATAATAATGGAAATAACGATTATTAATACAAAAAACCCTGCTTTTTAACAAAGGATTACTAAAGATCAAACAAGAACACGCAAAATTGAAATTTCCCATTCCACTGTTATATTAAATTGCATCATCAAAACAAATGACTAAACCTCTAATTTACCAACCCTAGAATTGAACCAACAATAAAATATGAATGCTTGCACTAAAGGACTAAAAAGAACATAATAAATATTCAAATTGGCATATACCAAAAACCTTATACTGACTCACAAACCCTGTAAGGACAGATTCTCTGATGTACAAAAAGTTATTTATGTTTTTATTATAACAATACATTTGTATTTGTGTTTACTACTGGAACAAGTTTTTATAACGTTTTATGCATTTACTTGGTCATCTGATACAAATAAGTGAAAATTCCCCCATCACCGTGATAAACTGAACCATTAATAGGTCTCATGCTAAGGAATGACCAATCAAAAGCACCGACACAATAACCAATAGGATCACCAGATTGTAAAGATACAACTACCTAGGGGATCCAATAGAATCAAATCACAAAATACAAAAACCCACTGTTTACAACTGCAAGGATATGCTTGATAAAGGCTGTATTAATCAGCTGAAACGCGTTGCCTGCTCCTTGCTACACTGAACATTTTCATAGTCCACTTTCGAAGTGGACCGCCAAGACTACATCAAACCACGGACCAACAAATACGCTTGAAAGATATTCTGAAGCGTTCAAGAACAACCTTCAAAGCACCTAGTCCTCCTTTCAAAGGACCGCCAAGAACAACTGAAATACCTTACCTAAAATTGACGCTATTTTAATTATGTATGTTCAGCTTTAAACAAACGAATATGGTAAATATGGTAATTAAGAATTAATATTGCAAATATTCTTTGTGGATACCATACTTCTTCACAAGTCCACTATATCAAATCCATAAAAAATATCTGCAATTAAACCAAAATTCAAAAATTCAAATATACAGATATGTTTGTATAATACACTAAGTAACAGGGATTGGAAAACATATTATATCATTTTATTCACACTGTGTGGTTGGCCAACCAGTTAGATTTGTTTTAAGAATCAATTTCTGTTTTAAATTTTATTGTATGTATTTATAATTCTAAAAATAAATAGATCTCATTGAATCCAACTACATAGTAAGACTATCTTTCCTTATTGGGTAATTAAGCACAAGCGCTTAAGAGTCTCATCCAATCCAGATTTTATTCCTGAACCTTGCCCTGGAGTGGGCAATCCTGTACCTGATCCTACTGATGATATTCCTGAAACTTGCCCTGGCATGGGCATTCCTTTACCTGATCCTACTGAAGATATTCCTGAACCTTGCCGTAAAGTGGGTATTCCTGAACCTTGCCCTGGCGTGGGCATTTCTTTACCTGATCTTAGTGAGCACACCTTTGATATTGAACCAGAAGATGGCAAGAACTGGTCAAATCTTGCATTCTACACTCCTATCTCCTACTTTGAAGAAAGCCCTGCTATTTGGCTAGAAGTGGCTATAGATTTTTCTTTTGGAGTATATCTAATCCTCAGCCAAGAGGTTAATTCAGAGGGAACTCAAATCTCTGATCCAAAAGTGGATAATCTGGTTTACAATCCAGAATGCTGCATCTCTATTTCTGAAGTTGAGGAAAGCCTATTCGTATGTCTAGGACTGGGTGCCTTTTCATTGGCTGTGTACATAGTCATCTGTCATGAAGTACATTTGCCTATCAACCGTGATAAGATCATTGTATCTTACGTTCAAGCATTCTCATGACTACAAGAAAGATGACTTCAAGTTTTGCTCTCATCATTTTCAAGATCTTTTGATACTCAAAATCCATGGCCTCCGCATTGTCATTTTGCTTTTTCAATAGATCTCCAACCCTCCTTTCTTGATTTTGGATTTGACTCACTACCTCCATGCAGCTACTACCGGCTTTCCATGTCATTGTTGTTCTCTCTCCATTTGGATTGAATGGGCGCCCCAGAGGTCGCCTTAAAGTAGGGGGCTCTGTAACATATGCCTGTCTGATATCACTGTCCCTTTAAGACTGCCTGCTACTGACATTCATACTGTGTGGGCAGTATCTGCATTCAACTTACCTGCCAAATTGACTAATCATTCATGAACCTGATTCCCTCAGCCTCCTTTTAAATAATCTCAGGCCCAATGTGCATTGCATTAGTATTGAAGTTTTGTTCCAGAAACAACAGAAGTATGTGACTGTATCCATTATTGATTTTACCAGCATATACAAACTACAGCCTTTCCTTCAAGCTATGCTTAAAATCATCTAATCGCAAGTATCCATATAATTCCTTTTGTTTCCTGGAGTCTGCTACTTAACAATCTCTGAACGATTTCTAAATTACAACAATGCATTGGTTATATTCTCTCAAATTGCTACAACAGCATCTTACTCAAAACCTTAAAACTTTTCTCTGGTACAAGTTATCATAGTTGAAATATCCTCCTGCAAGCATGTTAATCAATTTAGAACTCTGCATCTATGTGTTCAGTTAAACAGGTCTCCTGTGATTTTCCACTATATGCAAAATCAATATTTAATGCCTTAAACTTGCAATTTGTCTATCAGCTGTGCAACTCTGCTTACAGCTCTAAATACTATTAAGTACTGTGAACCTGCAGTAAGTCTTTGCATCCATGAGTCACAACCTTTTACCAGTTTACTCTGAAGCCTGAACATCTTACATTGCTATGTTTATCTCATGAATTCTGCAGCTACTCCTATTAAGCATTAGTCACAGTATCAATTTATGTTTCCATATTTTGAAGTCACAATATATTATATTCATATGCTTTACTCTCTATGATTTCTACAATAACTTCTTGCAACTATGAACCACAGAATATCATTATCCACATCTGGGATACTCTTCACCGGGTCAGGGGTCAGTGTCTCCAATTCCCTACCACTGCCCAGAGGGTCTGTATCCTGAGCACATATACGCCGGAACCTGACAAACATAAACTGTTTTACTTTGCATCTGCTTCCTTTCATAAGGTATTTAATATGACCTATTGTTTATGAAATAGGGAGACGTCCCTAATATGTGAACTTTTAACTTATTTCTCTTTTTTTCTTTGCTTGCGCACATTTTATCTCAGCTTTTTATTTTTGTTTTACTAATATTACCTGATTAAATCATATCTATTATTTTTATCAGTGTGTATTATTTTATATTTTATTCGATTAAGAATTCATTATAGTTTTGTGTACTTCCATATTAACCCTGCTCCTGTTGTTGGAGCTCTAGCAATATGTTCTTCAGAACTTTGGAATGTCAAATATTTACAGTAAATACATAGTTAGAACCTTTATTAAATATGATTATTGCATACATATGCTTTTCCATCTACTTAACTGCAAAGGGCTCCAATGCACTTATATATGTGTCTATATACAGTGTGTATGTTTGTGTGTGTGTGTATATGTATGTATATATATATATATATATATATAAATGTATGTATGTATATATATATATATATATATAAACATTCACCGGCCACTTTGCTAGTATCAAGTTGGACCCCCTTTTGCTTTCAGAATTGCCTTAATTCTTTGTGGCATAGATTATAGAAGGTGTTGGAAACATTCCTCAGTGATTTTGATCCATATTGACATGATAGCATCACGCAGTTGCTGCATATTTGTCAGCTCCATATCCATGATGCAAATCTTCCATTCCACCACACCCCAAAGGTGCTTTATTGGATTGAGATCTGGTGACTGTGGAGGCCATTGGAGTACAGTGAACTTATTGTCATGTTCAAGAAACCAGTTTGAGATGATTTGAGCTGTGACATGGTGCATTATCCTGCTGGAAGTAGCCATCAGAAGATGGGTACATTAGTCATAAAGGGATAGACATGGTCAGCAACAATACTCAGGTAGGCCGTGGCATTTAAACAATGCTCAATTAGTACTATGGAGTCCAAAGTGTGTCAAGAAAATATCCCTCACACCATTACACCACCACCACCAGCCTGAACCGTTGATACAAAGCAGGATGGATCCATGCTTTCATGTTTATGCCAAATTCTGAGCCTACCATCTGAATGTCGCAGCTGAAATCAGAACTCATCAGACCAGGCAATGTTTTTCCAATCTTCTATTGTCCAATTTTGGTGAGCCTGTGCGAATTGTAGCCTCAGTTTTCTGTTCCTAGCTGACAGGAGTGGCACCCGGTGTGGTCTTCTGCTGCTGTAGCCCATCTGCTTCAGGGCTCGACGTGTTGTGCATTCAGAGAAGGTATTCTGCATACCTTGGTTGTAACACAGTTACTTTTGCCTTTCTATCATCTAGAACCAGTCTGCCCATTCTCTTCCGACCTCTGACATCAACAAAGTTCCAAGTAGCTCATACTAGCTGCTGGCGACGTCTCCCCTAATCCTGGTCCCTCACAACCTCCTAGCCTTTCACTTCCTTGTGTGCCTTTCAATAGACTTCATAAACTAAACTCTGGCAACCTTAATTGCATTTCTCTTACATCTAAAACCACCTCCCCCTTCACTTGTGCACTCTGGAACTCTCGCTCTGTTTGCAACAAGCTCACTTCTATCCATGATCTCTTTATCTCCCACTCTTTTAACCTTCTGGGTCTTACAGAAACCTGGTTCTCTGCTTCAGACACAGCATCCACTGCTGCACTGTCACATGGGGGTCTCCATTGTAGCCACACTCCTAGGTCTGGCAATAGACAAGGAGGTGGTGTCGGTATTTTACTTTCCTCTCGTTGCACCTTCAAACAAATACAGCCCTTCTCTTCACTCTTATTTTCTTCATTTGAAGCACACATGATTCGGTTATTCTCTCCCCTCTCTATACGTGTTGCAGTCATATACCGCCCCCCTGGCTCCCCAACTCAATGTTTAGATCACTTTGCTGCCTGGCTTACTTATTTACTTTCCTCAGACACCCCTGCCCTCATTCTTGGCGACTTTAACATCTCTCTTGACAATCCCACTGCCTCCTCTGCAAAACAACTTCTTCAACTGACTTCCTCTTTCGGCCTGTCACAATGGACTGACTCTCCCACTCACAAAGGTGGTCATTCCCTTGATCTGACTTTTACCTATCGATGCACTCTTTCAAATTTAACAAACTCCCCTTTTCCTCTCTCTGACCATCATCTCCTAACTGGCAACATCACTTCCCTACCTACAACTCCCCCTCCCTCTACCCCTCACACCAAACTTCACAGAAGCACTAAGTCACTAGATCTGCATCAGCTCGCTAGCTCTCTCAAACCTCTCCTCTCATCCATCTCCTCCTTTTCCTGCCCTGACCAATCTATCTGCCAGTATAATTCCACCCTTTCATCGGTCATTGACACTCTGGCCCCTCCAACCTTAGCTCAGAAACCACACACTCATCCTCAGCCCTGGCATACTCCTCTGACACTATACCTACGCAGATGCTCCCATACTACTGAGCGACACTGGAGGAAATCTCGGAGTTCAGTGACTTTCTTCACTACAAGTTCATCCTGAACTCCTATTATTCTGCCCTTAATCTTTATAAGCAACAATATTTCTCTAATCTCATCTCTACTCCTTCCTCTAACCCTAAACGTCTCCACGTTCAACACTCTTCTCCGCCCACCCCCACCTCCTAACACAACCTCTCTCTCAGCTCAAGATTTTGCCAGCCACTTCAAAAACAAAATTGACTCCATCAGAAGTGAAATCAGCTCTCAACATACTTCCAATCTCCCACCCCCTCAAAAGCTCACAATCACCCAAAACCCAAATATCCAAAAATGCAGCTCTTTTGCCCCTGTTAACAAGGATGAAGTTTCTGCCCTTATACTGTCCTCCCACCTCACTACCTGTCCCCTCGACCTCATCCCCTCACAGCTACTCCCCTCCCTCTCTTCTACCCTCACCCCCATACTCACACACATTTTCAACCTCTCCCTCAGCACTGGTATATTTCCCTCATCTCTAAAACATGCACTGGTCACACCTATACTCAAAAAACCTTCCCTCGATCCAACCTCCCCTTCCAACTACCGCCCTATTTCCCTACTCCCTCTTGCCTCAAAGCTCCTCGAAAAGCTAGTTTACACACGTCTATCCCATTGCCTTACAATAAACTCTCTTCTTGACCCACTGCAATCTGGATTTCGTTCCCATCACTCTACAGTGACAGCAATTGTCAAGGTTACCAATGACCTATTTACAGCAAAATACAAAGGCCACTTCTCTCTGCTTATCCTCCTTGACCCGTCTGCAGCCTTTGACACTGTTGACCACCCTCTTCTGCTCCAAACGCTCCAATCCTTCTGCATCTGTGACACAGCTCTTGTGGTTCTCTTCCTATCTGACTAACCGTACATTTAATGTAGCCTTCTCTGGAGCATCCTCTGCCCCGTTACCACTTTCTTTTGGGGTACCTCAAGGCTCTGTCCTTGGTCCCCTTCTCTTTTCAATCTACACGTCATCACTAGGTTCCTTAATAAAGTCCCATGGGTTTCAATACCATTTGTATGCTGATGACACCCAAATCTACCTCTCTGCACCAGACCTACCTCCTTCCTTACTAACCCGTGTCACTAACTGTCTTTCTCACATCTCATCTTGGATGTCCTCTCACTACCTTAAGCTAAATCTCTCCAAAACTGAACTCCTTATTTTTCCCCCTTCTTCCAATGTCTCCACCCCCAAAATTTCTATAACTGTTGATAATTCCATCATTACCCCTACCCCCCACGCCCGATGTCTTGGGGTCACACTTGACTCAGATCTTTCCTTCACTCCTCACATTCAGTCCTTGGCTAAAGCCTGCCGCTTCCACCTTAAAAACATAGCTAAAATTAGACATTTACTTACACAAGATACAACCAAGATTTTAATCCACTCATCCTTTCCCGCCTCGACTACTGCAACTCTGTCCTCTCTGGTCTACCTAACTGCCGCCTAGCTCCTTTACAATCCATTATGAATGCCTCTGCCAGGCTCATCTTCCTTTCTCGTCGCTCTTCATCTGCTGCTCCTCTCTGCCAATCCCTTCACTGGCTTCCTCTTGCCTCTAGGATTAAACATAAAATCCTCACTCTGACATATAAAGCTCTCAACTGCACTGCTCCCCCCTACATCTCAGAACTTGTCTCTAGATACTCTCCCTCCCGTCCCCTTCAATCAGCTCAGGATCTCCTTCTCTCTTGTTACTTCCTCACATTCCCGTTTACAGGACTTCTCCAGACTGGCCCCCATCTTGTGGAATTCCCTGCTTCACCCCATAAGACTCATCCCTAGTTTTAACAGCTTCAAGCACTCCCTAAAAACTCTAATATTCAGGGATGCATACAACCAGCACTAACCATTCCTAACTCCATTGCTTTCCCCTTGAACCCCTTAGAATGTAAGCCTATGGGCCCAGCTGTTTACAGATCGCTTCATAAGAGCCGACTACAACAGTGAATCTCTCGGCAGGGCCCTCTACCCACTTGACCCCTACAAAAGCTATCCTGTACACCGACTATGTTTACAGCGCTGCGGAATCTGTTGGCGCTCTACAAATACCTGATAATAATAAAAAAAATAAGGTAAAATCAGCACAAAACCTTACAGCAACTGCCACTGATAAATATGTAGAGTATCTGCAATACCTTCAAGGCCTCCCTCTTAAGGCCTCTAAAGTATATTACAACAAAGTAGATGAGGATGGCACTCTTGAACAAACAAACCTTTATTAGACGAGCAACATTTCAGGACTCCTGTCCCTTCGTCAAACTAATGCAAAATGGTACATACACACATTATATAGAGTACATGTTTAAAAAGCTAACCAATCACCTATTAGTGGGAGGAGCTGTATCATGTATCAACAAATCAAAATCAAGGTAGTCAAATTGCTTACCTAAAAGTTGCATTAGCTTTACAAAGGGACAGTTGCTTGTCTAATAAAGGTTTGTTTGTTCAAGAGTGCCACCTTCATCTTCTTTGTTCTCTGACATAAACAAGGCATTGTCCTTCACACAACTGCCACTCACTGGATATTTTCTCTGTTTTTGACCATTCTCTGTAAACCCTAGAGATGGTTGTGCGTAAAAATCGCAGAAGATCAGCCGTTTTTAAAATACTTAGACCAGCCCGTCTGGCAACAACAACCATGCCACGTTCAAAGTCACTTAAATCCCCTTTCTTCCCCATTCTGATGCTCAGTTTGAACTTCAGCAAGTCATATTCACCACGTCTAGAAAAAAACTAGGATAATTTAGTTTATTTTGTTTTGTAAAAAATTTTTCGTGATTTTAGTGTTAATTATTTTTGGTAAACTTAGATTTGTTTTTTATTTTTCGCAGGATTTGTTTGTTTCTTAGTTGTAATTTAGATTTTTAAATTGGTAGTATTTTTTATTTTATTAGATTAGTTATGTAATTTATATGTTAGATATAGTTTAATGTTCGGTTTATATTTATTTATATTATATTTATTTATATTATATTTATATTTATTTCACAGGTAAGTTTTTTTTTTATTTAAAGAGATATTGTCATTTTAATTTAAAGTTAGGGGCGTGTTAGGTTTCGGGGGTTAATAGATTTATTATAGTGGCGACAATGTCAGGGTGCGAGGGAATAGGGGTTAATATATTTCAATAGTGTTGGCGATGTGGGTGGAAAGCAGATTAGAGGTTAATAATTTTATTGAATGTTCGCGATGTGGGTGGCGGCAGATATGGAGTTAATAGGTTTAATTTAGTGTTTGCAATGTGGGAGGGTGGCGGTTTAGGGGTTAATAGGTAGTTTATGGCAGTGACGTGCAGTGAGGTCAGAGGCTGGTGAGGCACTAGATATGATACGCCGGAGAAAAACATGTACAGAGGGCCGCAAGTACCCCCAACAGGGCAGGTTTAAATGATAGCTGAACCAGTGCACAGGTGACATAATCAGGTGATGGGTGAGAGCAAGTTAATAACCACTGAGTTACTGATCAGCTGATTACTTCACCTGTGCACTGATTCAGCTATAATGGAAACCTGGTCTGTTGTGGGTACTTGAGGACCATTGTTAAGAAACACTCCACTAAAACACCAGCTCATCGGAAATGTATTGATTACCTGGAGAATAAAGCACACATACTCTGCTCACTGACATCCACACACACTCTGCTCACATACACACTCACACAATTTTGTGGCACTGTGCCAGTTACTAAGCAATTAGAATGATACACAATCTCTTCTCTACTCACTACTGTATTGTAAAAATAGAAATAATTTACCATACAAGTTTTACACAAAGGACAAGTTATCAATACTGCCAACACAGCTGCTGCAATATGGTGTTCAAGAAACGCACGTGCACATCCCACTTAGGTATGCTCTTCAACAAAGGACACCAAAGGATACCAAAAGAATGAAGTACATAATAAAAGTAAAATAGAAAGTTTATTTATTTTTGTGCAATTTCTATCTGAATGATGGGAATGTAATTATGACTTTCATGTTCCTTTCAAAACTAATTTGATTTGCTGACATGGGGCCAGTAACAGTTGATGCTAATTCTCAAAATATAAATAACTAGAAAAGTCTATTAAAATAGCATGCTCTACCTCAATCATTAAAGTTTAATTTTAAATGTCTCCCTTTGACTATGTGTTTAACCAGTTACTTTACAGTGGCATTATTTCTAAAAACATTTAACTGCAATAATTACATATATATTTTTAAATGTCTCATTATCTCCTTTTTATTAATATAAACTTGTATAAAAGCAGCACATATTAAAAACACAATGCAACAGCTTTCAATTGATTTGTGAATTACAAGTTAACAGCAGTCTTTAAATAAATGGAGACACAGAGAAAAATAAAAATAGATTCTGCATCCTCTGACTGAATAGACATAACATATATGGAGTTTGTACCTAATTAAATCAAATAACCATGAAAAAGGGAGGCTTAGCAATATTCAATGTCAAAAACATTAATTTAAATAATGTGGGCACTGCACACTTAACTTCAAACTCTGGGTTTTAAATTATGGATTTAAATTTGAATTGACCCTTTGAATTCCTGTCAGTATTGGGTTATGCTCACTTACTGTCCCCCCCTGTTAATGAGCTGTGTCTGAACACAATTTGTGAATCACAAGAGATGTAGAATACTACTTTACTCTTCTGCTTGGTGTCATCTGTTCTTAGGTTACCTCAGCTTCCAGTTGTGTCACATGACCCTGCTCACTGCATCCTCCTTCTGATTAATCTATATATCCTTCACTTGCTAGGAGGCATCAAGATGGGTGCCTCCAATTGGTCCCAATATTGACAGAACACAGGTGGCGCTGCAGCACAGCTTTTCCTTTGACCCATGTACTGCAATGGAGAGAAGCGTTCCTGTACCTGCCTCTCCATAGCATTACATGGGGGAAAATATTTTTTTTTTTGTATTAATTAAAATTTAATTAAGCTTTGGCCACATATGGCAGGGTAGGCACTGCCTCCCCTGCCTCCTATGACTGCACGTCCCTGGTTTATGGGTGTTAGTGTACTTTGTAACAGTTTAGTTATGAGTTTTGTGAAACATTTTTGTTACACAAATCCATAACTACTACTCTCAGATAGCGGTATGGATCATGTCAGTATAGGCTGTAACGCAAGCATTTTAGCCTCACCGCGCAACCTGTAATACCGGCACAGTGGAAATCCCACTTTTTTTGAGTGCGGGATTGACGTTGCGTTACAGGCTTTAATGCTTGCGGTATAGCTATACCGACACGACTCCCAATAGCGGCGTTACTGCTTTTATGTAGAAATTGCCATTTTTTCAGCGTTAAAAGTTGCAAAGCAAAAATCGTAATCTAGGTGGCTGTCTCTGATATGATTGCTAAGGAATGGTCTAAACCAGGTGTCTCTTTTAATCCCTCTACAATGTTTAAAAAAACTATATCCTTTACCTGCTGTAACTTAGAGTTATAAGAAACGGTTCCCAAAGTTCATGGGCCATTTCCACTCTAGCTAAATGCACTACTATTCCTCTAGAAGATAGTACTTCTTTTATGACCCTTTAGATCAGAGCTTTCCAAACTTTTCATGTTGGTGACACACTTTTTAGACCTACATCATTTTGCGACACAGTAATTCAGTTGTACTAGCAAACAGGAGGTTAAACTAACTTGTTTTAAGAGATACGGACACATACAGAAATTATATAATAACCAAATGTATTTACAAGTAACAGCATGTATGTGCAAGAATTAAAAAAAAGTTTAAAAACACTATTAACTACTTACTATTTTAATGGGATGTATGAGGTTGATGGGATGAACACAGTTTATGAATATTTATGAAGCATTTTTAAGCTTCCACTTCCTATCCATATATCAGGAGCAGCAATGCATTACTGGGAGCTAGCTGCAACCCCCCCCCCAAAAAAAAAAAACACTTTGACTTCTGACTTCAGCTCAGCTTTTAAGCTGCTGCCCTAGTCCGACTGACTACTATCCCACTCACTGACTACACATGCAGTCACGAGCCAATTGAGGAAATTACACGTGCAATCAGGAGCCAATGTGCCACCAAAGCGGTCAATGGTAATAGTTTCAGTTCCCGGTGAGCTGTGCCAATACGTTAAGATGATCTGTGACCCACTAGGTATCAATCACGTGATATGCAGGCGGAAAGTCGGAAACCCAAAAAATTGTTCTTTTACAAGATATGACGAGTCCACGGATTTCATCCTTATGGGATATCGCCTCCTGGTCAGCAGGAGGAGGCAAAGAGCTCCACAGCAGAGCTGCATAAATAGCTCCTCCCTTCCCCCCCAACCCAGTCATTCTCTTTGCCTGTGTTAGTGATAGGAAGAGGTAAAGTGAGGTGTTAGTTTAGATTCTTCAGTCAAGAGTTTTTTATTTTTAAATAGTGCCAAAGTGTGCTATTGTCTTACAGAGCAGCTTCTGGATAGTATTTTAGACTTTGGGAACTGGTGGATTTTTGTCTCCACTGCGCCTCCCATGTTGTGCTGCGTTTTTCTGTATATGGTCTTAGAGGATTGTAACTAAGGAGGAAGAGTGGGCCTCTTGACACTGTGAAGTCATCATGCTGTTACTCAGCAGGTAAGTGCAGTTTTTTATTCTGGGGCTGCTAGCATATCTCAGATTAACTGTACTTGCGCCTTTATATTGAAGGGCTTGCCTCTATCAGCATATCCAGACATCTGACAGCTAATAGTCTAGAAGCGCTGGGGTAACTGTACAATGCTGACATAGTGGATAATCCAGACACTCTAGCATATATTGTGGGCCTAGAAGAGCTGGGAAAGATTTTGTGGTACTATATTCAGACATTCTAGCATAAGTTCATTGGGCTAAAAGTGCTGGGATTTTTGGTGTATGTGCAAAAACAGAATTTATGCTTACCTGATAAATTACTTTCTCCAACGGTGTGTCCGGTCCACGGCGTCATCCTTACTTGTGGGATATTCTCTTCCCCAACAGGAAATGGCAAAGAGTCCCAGCAAAGCTGGTCACATGATCCCTCCTAGGCTCCGCCCACCCCAGTCATTCGACCGACGGACAGGAGGAAATATATATAGGAGAAACCATATGATACCGTGGTGACTGTAGTTAGAGAAAATAATTCATCAGACCTGATTAAAAAAACAGGGCGGGCCGTGGACCGGACACACCGTTGGAGAAAGTAATTTATCAGGTAAGCATAAATTCTGTTTTCTCCAACATTGGTGTGTCCGGTCCACGGCGTCATCCTTACTTGTGGGAACCAATACCAAAGCTTTAGGACACGGATGAAGGGAGGGAGCAAATCAGGTCACCTAAATGGAAGGCACCACGGCTTGCAAAACCTTTCTCCCAAAAATAGCCTCCGAAGAAGCAAAAGTATCAAATTTGTAAAATTTGGCAAAAGTGTGCAGTGAAGACCAAGTCGCTGCCTTACATATCTGGTCAACAGAAGCCTCGTTCTTGAAGGCCCATGTGGAAGCCACAGCCCTAGTGGAGTGAGCTGTGATTCTTTCAGGAGGCTGCCGTCCGGCAGTCTCATAAGCCAATCGGATAATGCTTTTAAGCCAAAAGGAAAGAGAGGTAGAAGTCGCTTTTTGACCTCTCCTTTTACCAGAATAAACAACAAACAAGGAAGATGTTTGTCTGAAATCTTTAGTAGCCTCTAAATAGAATTTTAGAGCACGGACTACGTCCAAATTGTGTAACAAACGTTCCTTCTTTGAAACTGGATTCGGACACAAAGAAGGTACAACTATCTCCTGGTTAATATTTTTGTTGGAAACAACTTTCGGAAGAAAACCAGGCTTAGTACGCAAAACCACCTTATCTGCATGGAACACCAGATAGGGCAGAGAACACTGCAGAGCAGATAACTCTGAAACTCTTCTAGCAGAAGAAATTGCAACCAAAAACAAAACTTTCCAAGATAATAACTTAATATCTACGGAATGTAAGGGTTCAAACGGAACCCCTTGAAGAACTGAAAGAACTAGATTTAGACTCCAGGGAGGAGTCAAAGGTCTGTAAACAGGCTTGATCCTAACCAGAGCCTGAACAAATGCTTGAACATCTGGCACAGCTGCCAGTCTTTTGTGAAGTAAAACAGATAAAGCAGAGATCTGTCCCTTCAGAGAACTTGCAGATAATCCTTTCTCCAAACCTTCTTGTAGAAAGGATAGAATCTTAGGAATTTTTATCTTGTTCCATGGGAATCCTTTAGATTCACACCAACAGATATATTTTTTCCATATTTTATGGTAAATTTTTCTAGTTACAGGCTTTCTAGCCTGAATCAGAGTATCTATTACAGAATCTGAAAACCCACGCTTTGATAAAATCAAGCGTTCAATCTCCAAGCCGTCAGTTGGAGGGAAACCAGATTCGGATGTTCGAATGGACCCTGAACAAGAAGGTCCTGTCTCAAAGGTAGCTTCCATGGTGGAGCCGATGACATATTCACCAGGTCTGCATACCAAGTCCTGCGTGGCCACGCAGGAGCTATCAAGATCACCGAGGCCCTCTCCTGATTGATCCTGGCTACCAGCCTGGGGATGAGAGGAAACGGTGGGAATACATAAGCTAGGTTGAAGGTCCAAGGTGCTACTAGTGCATCTACTAGGGTCGCCTTGGGATCCCTGGATCTGGACCCGTAGCAAGGAACCTTGAAGTTCTGACGAGACGCCATCAGATCCATGTCTGGAATGCCCCATAATTGAGTTATTTGGGCAAAGATTTCCGGATGGAGTTCCCACTCCCCCGGATGGAATGTCTGACGACTCAGAAAATCTGCTTCCCAATTTTCCACTCCTGGGATGTGGATCGCAGACAAGTGGCAGGAGTGATCCTCCGCCCATTGAATTATCTTGGTCACTTCTTTCATCGCCAGGGAAGTCCTTGTTCCCCCCTGATGATTGATATATGCAACGGTCGTCATGTTGTCTGACTGAAACCTTATGAATTTGGCCTTTGCTAGTTGAGGCCAAGCTCTGAGAGCATTGAATATCGCTCTCAGTTCCAGAATGTTTATCGGGAGAAGAGACTCTTCCCGAGACCATAGACCCTGAGCTTTCAGGGATTCCCAGACCGCGCCCCAGCCCACTAGGCTGGCGTCGGTCGTGACAATGACCCACTCTGGTCTGCGGAAGCTCATTCCCTGTGACAGATTGTCCAGGGTCAGCCACCAACGGAGTGAATCTCTGGTCTTTTGATCTACTTGAATCGTCGGAGACAAGTCTGTATAATCCCCATTCCACTGTCTGAGCATGCACAGTTGTAATGGTCTTAGATGAATTCGTGCAAAAGGAACTATGTCCATTGTTGCAACCATCAATCCTATTACTTCCATGCACTGCGCTATGGAAGGACGAGGAACAGAATGAAGTACTTGACAAGAGCTTAGAAGTTTTGATTTTCTGACCTCTGTCAGAAAAATCCTCATTTCTAAGGAATCTATTATTGTTCCCAAGAAGGGAACTCTTGTTGACGGGGACAGAGAACTTTTTTCTTTGTTCACCTTCCATCCGTGAGATCTGAGAAAGGCAAGGACGATGTCCGTATGAGCCTTTGCTTTTGACAGGGACGACGCTTGAATCAGGATGTCGTCCAAGTAAGGTACTACTGCAATGCCCCTTGGTCTTAGAACCGCTAGAAGGGACCCTAGTACCTTTGTGAAAATCCTTGGAGCAGTGGCTAATCCAAATGGAAGTGTCATAAACTGGTAATGCTTGTCCAGAAAAAGCGAACCTTAGGAACTGATGATGTTCCTTGTGGATAGGAATATGTAGGTACGCATCCTTTAAATTCACGGTAGTCATAAATTGATTTTCATGGATAGTAGGTAGGATCGTTCGATTAGTTTCCATTTTGAACGATGGTACCCTGAGAAATTTGTTTAGGATCTTTAGATCCAAAATTGGTCTGAATGTTCCCTCTTTTTTGGGAACTATGAACAGATTGGAATAAAATCCCATTCCTTGTTCTCTTATTGGAACTGGATGTATCACTCCCATCTTTAACAGGTCTTCTACACAATGTAAGAATGCCTGTCTCTTTATTTGGTTTGAAGATAATTGAGACCTGTGGAACCTTCCCCTTGGGGGTAGTTCCTTGAATTCCAGGAGATAACCTTGAGAAACTATTTCTAGCGCCCAAGGATCCTGAACATCTCTTGCCCAAGCCTGAGCAAAGAGAGAAAGTCTGCCCCCCACTAGATCCGGTCCCGGATCGGGGGCTATCCCTTCATGCTGTTTTGGTAGCAGTGGTAGGCTTCTTGGCCTGCTTACCCTTGTTCCAGCCTTGCATTGGTTTCCAGGCTGGTTTGGGTTGTGAAGTATTACCCTCTTGCTTAGAGGATACAGAATTAGAGACTGGTCCGTTTCTGCGAAAGGGACGAAAATTAGGCTTATTATTAGCCTTAAAAGACCTATCCTGTGGGAGGGCGTGGCCGTTTCCCCCAGTGATGTCTGAAATAATCTCTTTCAAATCAGGTCCAAATAATGTTTTACCTTTGAAAGGAATGTTAAGCAATTTTGTCTTGGAAGACACATCCGCTGACCAAGACTTTAGCCAAAGCACTCTGCGCGCCACGACAGCAAACCCTGAATTTTTCGCCGCTAATCTAGCTAATTGCAAAGCGGCATCTAAAACAAAAGAGTTAGCCAATTTAAGTGCTTGAACTCTGTCCATAACCTCCTCATATGAAGATTCTTTACTGAGCGATTTTTCTAGTTCCTCGAACCAGAAACACGCTGCCGTAGTGACAGGAACAATGCATGAAATTGGTTGTAGAAGGTAACCTTGCTGTACAAAAATCTTTTTAAGCAAACCCTCTAATTTCTTATCCATAGGATCTTTGAAAGCACAACTATCTTCGATAGGAATAGTAGTGCGTTTGTTTAGAGTAGAAACCGCCCCCTCGACCTTGGGGACTGTCTGCCATAAGTCCTTTCTGGGGTCGACTATAGGAAATAATTTCTTAAATATAGGGGGGGGGGAACAAAAGGTATGCCGGGCCTTTCCTACTCTTTATTTACTATGTCCGCCACCCGCTTGGGTATAGAAAAAGCGTCGGGGGGCACCGGAACCTCTAGGAACTTGTCCATCTTACATAATTTCTCTGGAATGACCAAATTGTCACAATCATCCAGAGTAGATAACACCTCCTTAAGCAGTGCGCGGAGATGTTCTAATTTAAATTTAAATGTCACAACATCAGGTTCAGCTTGATGAGAAATTTTTCCTGAATCTGAAATTTCTCCATCAGACAAAACCTCCCTCATGGCCCCTTGAGATTGGTGTGAGGGTATGTCAGAACAGTTATCATCAGCGTCCTCTTGCTCTTCAGTGTTTAAAACAGAGCAATCGCGCTTTCTCTGATAAGTAGGCATTTTGGATAAAAGATTTGCTATGGAGTTATCCATTACAGCCGTTAATTGTTGCATGGTAATAAGTATTGGCGCACTAGATGTACTAGGGGCCTCCTGTGTGGGCATAACTGGTGTAGACACAGTAGGGGATGATGTAGTATCATGTTTACTCCCCTCATCTGAGGAATCATCTTGGGCAATATCATTATCTGTGGCATTACTGTCCTTACTTTGTTTGGACACTATGGCACAATTATCACATAAATTTAAATGGGGAGACACATTGGCTTTCATACATATAGAACATAGCTTATCTGATGGTACAGACATGTTAAACAGGCTTAAACTTGTCAACAAAGCACAAAAAACGTTTTAAAATAAAACCGTTACTGTCACTTTAAATTTCAAACTGAAAACACTTTATTACTGAATATGTGAAAAAGTATGAAGGAATTGTTCAAAATTCACCAAAATTTCACCACAGTGTCTTAAAGCATTAAAAGTATTGCACACCAAATTTCAGAGCTTTAACCCTTAAATTAACGGAACCGGAGCCGTTTTTACATTTAACCCCTATACAGTCCCAGAATGAGGCTCTGTCTATAACTAGAAAGGCCCCCATCTGAAAAAGGTGTCCAACACAGTGCCTGCCGTTTTTCTAAACGTTCCCCAAGATTATAATACCAATAATTAGTTAGAATCTGCATAATATGCCTAGTAAAGCAATTGTTTTAGCCCAGAAAAATGTCTACCAGTTTTTAAGCCCTTTTTGAAGCCCTTTATTCTTTTATGTTTAACTAAGAAAATGGCTTACCGGTCCCCATGAGGGGAAATGACAGCCTTCCAGCATTACATGGTCTTGTTAGAAATATGGCTAGTCATACCTTAAGCAGAAAAGACTGCTAACTGTTTCCCCCAACTGAAGTTACTTCATCTCAACAGTCCTGTGTGGAAACAGCAATCGATTTTAGTTACTGTCTGCTAAAATCATCTTCCTCTCACAAACAGAAATCTTCATCCTTTTCTGTTTCAGAGTAAATAGTACATACCAGCACTATTTTAAAATAACAAACACTTGATAGAAGAATAAAACTACAAAAAACTCTTAACCATCTCCGTGGAGATGTTGCCTGTGCAACGGCAAAGAGAATGACTGGGGTGGGCGGAGCCTAGGAGGGATCATGTGACCAGCTTTGCTGGGACTCTTTGCCATTTCCTGTTGGGGAAGAGAATATCCCACAAGTAAGGATGACGCCGTGGACCGGACACACCAATGTTGGAGAAACTTTATTGATTTGGCTGACACTGGGGAACTGTTTCCGGAGAGTATTATGTTTATTCAGGGCTCCGGTACATGGCGGTATTATGGGGAACATTGACTAAAGATCTGAATACATGCCGAGACCCTTCAGTCCAATCCTCGGCCATCAGTGGCTCAGTGCATGGAGGTAATTGGATTGATGGTGGCAGCAATGGACATCATTCCGTTTGCTCGTTTTCATCTCAGACCCCTACAACTGAGCATGCTCAGACAGTGGAATGGAGACTATGCAAATTTGTCTACTCAGATAGATCTGGATCAGGAGACAAGAGACTCTCTTCTTTGGTGGTTTTCACTGGACCATCTGTCACAAGTGACATGTTTCCGCAGACCTTCATGGGTGATAGTGACGACGGACGCCAGTCTACTAGGATGGGGCGCAGTCTGGAATTACCTGAAGGCTCAGGGTGTGTGGACTTGGTCGGAGTCTCTACTTCCAATCAATATTCTGGAATTGAGAGCAATATTCAATGCGCTTCAGGCTTGGCCTCAGTTGGCTTCGGCCAAATTCATCTGATTTCAGTCAGACAACATCACGACTGTGGCTTACATCAATCATCAGGGAGGAACAAGGAGTTCCTTAGCGATGACAGAAGTATACAAGATAATTCGGTGGGCGGAGACTCACTCTTGTTATCTGTCAGCAATCTACATCCCAGGAGTGGACAACTGGGAGGTGGATTTTTTGAGCAGATAGACGTTTCATCCGGGGTAATGGGAACTCCATCCGGAGGTCTTTGCCACCCTGATTCTCAGGTGGGGCAGACCGGAATTGGATCTGATGGCGTCTCGTCAGAATGCCAAGCTCCCAAGATACGGATCGAGTTCCAGGGATCCTCAGGCCGAACTGATAGATGCCTTGGCAGTGCCTTGGTCGTTCAACCTAGCTTATGTGTTTCCACTGTTTGCTCTCCTTCCCCAGGTGATTGCGCAGATCAAACAGGAGAGGGCTTTGGTGATTCTGATCGCTCCTGCATGGCCTCGCAGGACTTGGTATGCCGATCTAGTGGACATGTCCTCTCTGCCGCCGTGGAAGCTTCCATTGAGGCAGGACCTTCTGATTCAGGGACCCTTCCATCATCCGAATCTAATTTCTCTACAGCTGACTGCTTGGAGATTGAACGCTTTATTTTATCTAAGCGGGGGTTCTCTGAGGCGGTCATTGATACCTTGATTCAGGCACGCAAACCTGTTGCTAGACGAATTTACCATAAGATATGGCGTAAATATCTTTATTGGTGCAAATCCAAGAGCTACTCATGGAGTAGGGTTAGGATTCCCAGGATTTTATCTTTTCTCCAAGAAGGATTGGAGAAAGGGTTGTCAGCAAGTTCCTTTAAAGGACAGATTTCTGCTTTGTCTATTTTGTTGCACAAACGTCTGGCAGATGCTCCAGATGTTCAATCTTTTTGTCAGGCTCTGACTAGAATCAGACCTGTGTTTAGACCTATTGCTCCTCCTTGGAGTTTGAATTTAGTTCTTAATGTTCTTCAAGGAGTTCCGTTTGAACCTATGCATTCCATAGATATTAAGTTATTATCTTGGAAAGTTTTGTTTTTAGTTGCCATTTCTTCTGCTCGCAGATTTTCTGAGCTTTCGGCATTTCAATGTGATTCTCCTTATCTTATTTTCCATTCTGATAAGGTGGTGTTACGTACCAAACCTGGTTTTCTTCCTAAGGTTGTTTCTAACAAGAATATTAATCAGGAAATTGTTGTTCCTTCTTTGTGTCCTAACCCTTTTTCTAAGGAGCGTCTGTTACATAATTTGGACATAGTCCGTGCCCTGAAGTTCTGCTTGCAGGCGACTAAGGATTTTCGTCACTCATTTTCATTATTTGTTGTTTTTGCTGGGAAACGTAGGGGTCAGAAAGCTACGGCTACCTCTCTTTCTTTTTGGCTGAAGAGTATCATCCGTGTTGCATATGAGACTGCTGGACAGCAGCCTCCAGAATGAATTACGGCTCATTCTACTAGGGCTGTGGCTTCCTCATGGGCATTTAAAAATGATGCTTCTGTTGAACAGATTTGCAATGCTGCTACTTGGTCGTCTCTTCAAACTTTTTACAAATTTGATACTTTTTCCTCATCTGAGGCTGTTTTTGGGAGAAAGGTTCTTCAAGCAGTGGTGCCTTCCGTTTAGGTTCCTGTCTTGTCCTTCCCTTTCATCCGTGTCCTATTGCTTTGGTATTGTATCCCATAAGTAAGGATGAAATCCGTGGACTCATCATATCTTGTAAAAGAAAAGGAAATTTATGCTTACCTGATAAATTTGTTTCTTTTACGATATGACAAGTCCACGGCCCACCCTGTCGTTTTTCTAAGACAGGTTTTTATTTTGGTTAAACTTCAGTCACCTCTGCTCCTTGGCTTTTCCTTTCTCTTCCTAACTTCGGTCGAATGACTGGGTTGGGGGGGAGGGAGGAGCTATTTATGCAGCTCTGCTGTGGAGCTCTTTGCCTCCTCCTGCTGACCAGGAGGCGATATCCCATAAGTAAGGATGAAATCTGTGGACTTCTCATATCGTAAAAGAAACAAATTTATCAGGTAAGCATAAATTTCCTTTTTTTTAAAAAAAATGTAAATTTTACAAAATTTGTGCTGAAGCAGGGACACATCTAAACACTGCCGCCGACACACTAATGGGTCACGACACACAGTTTGGAAAGCATTGCTTTAGATAGAAGACTTGAATCGTATTTAAGAAGGACATTTCTACATAGTGGCCATATACTTAGACAAGCTATATATATTGCTGACTTAGCTGCTGCTTCTACTTTCTGGTTAACCATTCTTGCACAGCAGTTGTCCCTTAGTTGACCCTAAATATACTAATCTGTTGAATTTACTTAAAAATGAGAACAAATTTATTTGCGATGCAGTATTTGATAGTATAAAAATTAACATCAAAAGCATGTCTTTAGCTATTCTTACCAGAAGAGCCCTATGGATTAAATCCTGGAATGCTGATTAAAACTAGATTACTGTTGCTTTCTTTCCAAAGAAAGAAATTGTTTGGTTCTCAACTGCAGTCTATTATTTCTACTATTACTGGAGGTAAAGGAGCTTTTCTTCCTCAAGACAAAAAGTCCAAAGGGAAGTTTAAAGCTCCCAAATGTTTTTGTTCCTTTCTTCAGAATAGAGAACAGAAACCTTCTCCTCCCTTAAACCCTATGACCCATATTTACCAAGCTCCGTACGGAGCTTGTAGGGCCGTGTTTCTGGCGAGTCTTCAGACTCGGCAATATATTGTCCCCAACAGTCTTACCGAAGACTATCACCCAGGGGAGTGCCTGGCTCAGTTGTAAAGGCTCCTACAAATGTGGAAGCTCAAGATGTGGAGCATGTGATTATTTAACTATGTCAGAACACTTTACCTCTACTGCAACAGGGAAGACTTATGAGATTATTTTTTGTCTTAATTGCACCTCTACCTTTGTCATCTACTGTGTAACCTGCACGGTATGTGGAAAACAGTACATCGGGCTCACCACTAGAGATATTAGAACAAGAATCATTGAGCACTTGTCTACCATTAGAAGGGGCAAGGCGACTACCCCTGTGGTGCATCATTTTGCTCAGGTTCATAATAAGGATCTCACCTGTTTTTCATGGCAACCAATAGATATGGTTCCTAGACCAAAAAGAGGGGGTGACCGTGGAGTAACTCTATCTAAAAGAGAAA
Source organism: Bombina bombina (assembly GCF_027579735.1). Lineage (NCBI taxonomy): Eukaryota > Metazoa > Chordata > Amphibia > Anura > Bombinatoridae > Bombina > Bombina bombina. The sequence continues at coordinate 204,626,541 of NC_069501.1, read as the reverse complement.
TGTTGTGGATCCTAAAAATGGATACCAGGATACCAAAAGGCCTGAACTCAGAATTCGACCTTATAAACTATTGGGAATAAGAATACCCGATCCCATCTTTTTCATAATATGTATAAAATTATAAGATATTAAATAACACCACTCAATAATACATTAAACACATAACTCTCCTCATATCCGACTGACACAATCTGAGAACATTTGTACTATGAAATCAGATCTATAATTTAATTTATTTAAATAGAAGGCCGTTACTATAGGCTATGGATATGACGAGATATACTGTGACTGTGATCTGGAGGTAGCAAACATAAGTACTTATTTAACGTCTATGATGGACGATTTATTTATTGTGAATAACCTCATATGTTTCAAAAATACCTATATAGATTTATAATGTAACCAAAGATAAAATCTGTTCTTTCACCTCCGGAATATAAGGGGTTAAATGCAAATCTCTCTGGGCGTACTGTTGTTTTAAATGACATGTCCTTTTAACCAATGGTGTTGTTTCTAATTTTGTATATAAAGCACACCTGTGGCTGGCATAGTATGCTATGATTACGGCTTTGCCGAAACGCGTAAGCCTGCCAGCCAGAGGTATCCCATCTCTGTCCTTTTTGATTGACTATATGTCCTGTTTTTAAATAACCATAATAAAGGTTATGTTTTATATACGCTAGCGCTCCATGTTTTTCTTTTGTGGTGGATTTCCTTGCCCTGAGAGCGCTAGTGTCCCTGCATTGTATGCTGCAAATTATCCCCAGAGCATATACTAATACCACTACGCTGAACGCTGAGCACAGAACGCTGAAAAATCAGTGGAGCCCCAGTATTGGTCCGTACAAAGAGGCGCAACGAAAGGCAGCCTGAGGATTGGAGGATTCCGAGTGGAGGCGTTTGGAGTGATGGCGCACGTGGTACTTGTTTAAGCTATCCGGTTGGAGGATCATCTGTTGTAACTTGGACACGCCCCCTGGTGGGCGCGGAAGCACGGTGCCTCTGGAAAAGTGCCGGGTAGCGGTGGACAAGATACGGAGATACAGATTAGGGTGGAGGTGTATATGACACCGGCTCTACTTACAAAGGATCCTGCTGAAATTTAGAAGCTCCCCGGGTGGAAGTCAGCAGAGGTGAGACTGTATCTTTTTGATTATCTCTACTCCATAAAGATTGAAATGTACACTTGCTCTGGGTACACTGCAGCTTAAGTTGCTGCGGTGTATGAAAGAAAAAAGTTTCTTTGCATCATCTACTTTGTTTTTGTTTTTGTAACTGATCCTCTCATTTTTGCTTTTGGTATTGTGAGTCTTCAGACTCGCCAGAAACACAAGTTATAACCCTGCTCTGAGCAGGCGGACAGGAATCGCCGGAAATCAACCCGATCGAGTACGATCGGGTTGATTGACACCGCCCTGCTGGCGGCCGATTGGCCGCGAGTCAGCAGGGGGCGGCGTTGCACCAGCAGCTCTTGTGAGCTGCTGGTGCAATGTTAAATGCGGAGAGCGTATTGCTCTCCGCATTTAGCGAGGTCTTGCGGACCTGATCTACACTGTCGGATCAGGTCCGCAAGACCTTTGATAAATAGAGGTCTCAGTCTGGAGACCCACTTCAAATTGGAATAAATCCAAACAGAATAAGAAATGTAATCCAGCCTCTAAAACCGCATAAAGGTACGGCTCCCAATCCAGTATTACTGGTAGGGTGCAGATTAAACCTGTTTCAGAAAGTTTGGTTACAATCTGTCCAAAATTCCCGGATTCAAAACATTTTTTCTCAGGTAAATCGAATTTGATTTAAAATAAAACCTCCCACAAGAAGGTTCTTTCTCACCCATATTCCAAAATATCTTATGAAAGCTCAGGCTTTTCTACAATCTGTCTCAGATCTGGAAAATATGGGAGTAATTGTTCCAGTTCCTTTCAAGGAACAGGAGATGGGATTTTATTCAAATCGGTTTATTGTACCAAATAAGGAAGACTCTTTCAGACCAATTCTGGAACTGAAAACTCTTTACAAATTTGTAAGAATTTCAACTTTCAAAATGACTATCAGGACTATTCTTACTTTTGTTAATCAAGGTCACTTTATGTCTCCAATAGATTTTCAGGATGCTTACCTTCACATCTCAACTCACCCAGAACATTACCAGCTTCTGAGGTTTTTGTTTCTAGAAAAGCATTATCATTTTGTTGCTCTTCCGTTTGGTCTAGCTACAGCTCCAAGAATATTTATCAAGGGTCTTAGTGCCCTTTTATCTGTAATCAGAGCTCAGGGTATTGCAGTATTTCTTTACCTGGATGATATCTTGGTACTAGCTCAATCTTCTCATTTAGCAGAATTTCACACAAAACAACTGTTGTTTCTTTGAGGACATGTTTGGAGGATCAATTTACCAAAAAGTTCCTTGATTCCTCAGACAAAGGTCACCTTTTTAGGTTTCCAGATAATTTAGTGTCCGTGACTCTTTCCCCCGACAGAAAAGAGATTAATACAATTGATATCAGCTTGTCTGAACATTCAGTCTTTCTCATTCGCTTTCATAGCACTGTGTATGGAAGTACTAGGTCTCATGATTGCATGTTTGGACGCAATTCCATTTGCTCGATTTCATATGAGACCTCTTCAGCTTTGTATGCTGCGTCAATGGTGCAATAATTATACTCCTGTATCCCAGGAGATACTAGATCCCAGCACGCAACTATCCCTGACTTGGTGGCTGAATCACCAGTATTACTCAGGAGCTTATTTTGCTTGTCCTACCTGATCTGTGATCACCACAGATGCAAGTCTTTCAGGTTGGGGAGCTGTCTGGGGGGTCCCTGACAGCACAAGGGGTTTGGAATCCTCGGGGAGGCGAGGGTACCAATCAATATTTTAGAACTCTCTGCACTCTTCAGGGCCCTTCAGGCTTGGACTATTTAATAGGGAGCCTTATCTTAGACAATGTTACGGCAGTAGCTTATATCATCAAGCACAATCAGAACTGTTTAAAATTGTAAATGATGCTAAAATAGAGAAACTAATCACTTTGAAGGAATTTAAGTTCATGTATCCTGAGAATCCGGTTACCCCAGTATTCTATACAATACCAAAACTGCATAAGAACAGAAGGAATCCACTGGGTCGTCCCATAGTGTCAGGGATAGGCAGTCTCACAGAAAAGGTAGGGAATTATATTGACACATTCCTGAGACCATTTTGGTGACATTACCATCATATGTAAAGGACACTCTAGATCTATTGAGGAAGTTGGATGGATTAATAATTTCAAGCACCACCATCCTCTTGTCACTTGATGTAGAAAGTCTGTACGCATCAATCCTTCATGACATAGGGATTGAGGCGGCGAGACATTTCCTAGAGACAAGAGGTGAGATGTATAATAAACACACAGGCTTGGTCATCAAGCTGTTATGATTTGTGTTAACTAACAATCGGCTAGATTACGAGTCTTGCGTTATGAGGAAAAAAGCAGCGTTGAGCCTCATAACGCTGCTTTTTTACTACCGCTGCTATTACGAGTCTTGCAGATTTAGGGGCACTGCACACTTTTTTGGCCTTACCGCAAATCAACTTACGCAATTTGCGTATAGTCTTTTACGAGCTTGTCCTGGGAGGCCAAAAAGTGAGCGGTACAGCCTATCCCGTCAAGATTCGTACCGCATTTTAAAGTCAGTAGTTATAAGTTTTACACTACAAAGCCGTAGCATAAAACTCATAACTAAAGTGCTAAAAAGTACCCATAAACTACCTATTAACCCCTAAACCGAGGCCCTTCCGCATCACAAACACTAAAATAAATTTATTAACCCCTTATCTACTGCTCCCCGACATCGCCGCCACTAGAATAAACATATTAACCCCTAAACCGCCGCACTCCCGCCTCGCAAACCTACCTACATTTATTAACCCCTAATCTGCCACCCCCAACGTCGCTGCCACTATATTATATTTATTAACCCCTAAATTTAAGTCTAACCCAGACACCCCCTAACTTAAATATAATTAAAATAAATATAAATAAAACCTACAATTATTACCTAAATTATTCCTATTTAAAACTAAAGACTTACCTATAAAATAAACCCTACACTAGCTACAATATAGCTAATAGTTACATTGTATCTATCTTAGGTTTTAATTTTATTTTATAGGCAAGTTTGTATTTATTTTAACTAGGTAGAATAGTTACTAAATAGTTATTAACTATTTACTAACTACCTAGCTAAAATAAATACAAATTGACCTGTAAAATAAAACCTAACCTGTCTTACACTAACACCTAACCTAACCCTACAATTAAATAAATTCCCTAATTAACTAAATTCAAAACAATTAGCTAAATTACAAAAATAAACAAACACTAAATTACAGAAAATAAAAAACAAATTACAAGATCTTTAAACTAATTACACCTAATCTAATAGCCCTATCAAAAAAAAAAAATCCCACCCTTTAGGGCTATTGTTTTTTTTTTTTTTTTTGGGTGGGCATTTTTTTATTTTGATAGAGCTATTAGATTATTAGATTGTAATTAGTTTAAAGATCTTGTAATTTGTTTTTTATTTTCTGTAATTTAGTGTTTGCTTTTTTTTGTAATTTAGCTAATTGTTTTGAATTTAGTTAATTGTATTTAATTTAGGGAATTTATTTAATTGTAGGCTAAGGTTAGGTGTTAGTGTAAGACAGGTTAGGTTTTATTTTACAGGTCAATTTGTATTTATTTTAGCTAGGTAGTTATTAAATAGTTAATAACTATTTAGTAACTATTCTACCTAGTTAAAATAAATACAAACTTGCCTGTAAAATAAAAATAAAACCTAAGATAGATACAATGTAACTATTAGTTATATTGTAGCTAGCTTAGGGTTTATTTTACAGGTATTTAGTTTGAAATATAAATAATTTAGGTAATAATTGTAGGTTTTATTTAGATTTATTTTAATTAGGTTAGACTTAGGTTTAGGGGTTAATAAATATAATATAATGGCGGCGACGTTGGGGGCGGAAGATTAGGGATTAATAAATGTAGGTAGGGGGTGGCAGATTAGGGGTTAATAATATTTAACTAGTGTTTGCGATGCGGGAGTACGGCAGTTTAGGGTTAATATGTTTATTATAGTGGTGGTGACGTTGGGGTTAATAACATTATGTAGGTGTCAGAGATGTTGTGGGCAGCAGATTAGGGGTTAATAAATATAATGTAGGTGTCGGCGATGTTGGGGACAGCAGATTAGGGGTTAATAAGTATAATGTAGGTGGCAGCGATGTCCGGAGCTGCAGATTAGGGGTTAATAAGTATAATGTAGGTGGCGGCGATATCGAGGGCGGCAAATTAGGGGTTAATAAGTGTAAGATTAGGGGTGTTTAGACTCGGGGTTCATGTTAGGGTGTTAGGTGTAAACATAACTTTAGTTTCCTCATAGGAATCAATGGGGCTGCGTTACTGAGCTTTACTCTGCTTTATTGTAGGTGTTAGACTTTTTTCAGCTGGCTCTCCCCATTGTTGTCTATGGGGAGATCGTGCACGAGCATGTACAACCAGCTCACCGCTGACTTGAGCAGCGCTGGTATTGGAGTGCGGTATGGAGCACAGTTTTGCTCTAAGCTCACTTCTTGCCTAATAACTGTCGGTAAGTGATCGGTGACAATAAAGGGCAAGTTAGTACCACACCCCTCATAACGCAAAACTCGTAATCTGGCCGTTAGTTTATATCTCACCTCACTTCCTATATGCCTCTTGCCTTCTATATGCTGAGGGCTATGCTGTTTGCATTTTTTCCCATTCCTGAAACTGCCATATAAGGAAATTGTAAATTTTGCTTTAATATTGTTTTTTCTTTTACATTTAGCAAGATGTCTCAATCTGATCCTGTCTCAGAAGCAACTGTTGGAACCCTGCTGCCTGATCACAGTTCTACCAAAGCTAAGTGTATCTGTTGTAAATTAGCTGAGATTATATCTCCAGCTGTAGTATGTAACAGTTGTCATGATAAGCTTTTGCATGCAGAAAACGTTTCCATCAGTACTAGTACAGTTTCTGTTGTTCCTAATGTACATGATATCCCTGTTGATATGAAAATTTTTATTTCTGATGCGATACATTAGGCTTTGTCTGCTATTCCGCCTTCTAATAAACGTAAAAGGTCTTTTAAACCTTCTCATAAAATTGATGAAATTTCTAATGACCGACAACATACTGAAATATCCCCCTCTGATTCAGAAGATCCTACCTCAGACATTGACAATGACAAATCTACTTATCTTTTCAAGATTAAGTATATTTGTTCCTTGTTAAAAGAAGTGTTGGTTACTTTGGATATTGAGGAGTCTAGTCCTCTTGATATCAATTAGTAAACATTTAAATTCTGTTTATAAACCTCCTGTGGTTACTCCTGAGGTTTTTCCAATTCCTAATGCTATTTCTGATGTGATTGCTAAGGAATGGATTAGGCCTGGTACTTCTTTCATTCCTTAAAAGGTTGTACCCTTTGCCAGTGGCTAGATTAGAGTTTTGGGATAAAGTCCCCAAAGTTGATGGGGCTATTTCTACTCTTGACAAACGTACTACTATTCCTTTTGGAAGACAGTATTTCTTTTAAAGACCCTTTAGATAGGAAACTTGAATCTTATCTAAGGAAAGCTTATTTATATTCTTGCTAAATTCTCAGGCCTGCCATTTCGATGGCTGATGTTGAAGCTGTATCAATCTTTTGGTTGGATAGCTTAGTACAACAGGAAACAGATCCTGATTTGTCTAGCATTGTTCGTTTGCTTCAACATGCTAATCATTTTATCTGTGATGCTATTTTTGATATCATCAAAATTTATGTTAAATCTATGTCTTTAGCTAGAAGAGCTTTATGGCTCAAATCTTGGAAAGCTGACATGGTATCTAAGTCTAGATTACCATCTCTTTCTTTCCAAGGTAACAATTTATTTGGTTCTCAGTTGGATTCAATTATTTCAACTATCACTGGGGGGAAGAGAGTTTTTTTGCCTCAGGATAAAAGATCTAAGGGTAAATCTAAAGCTTCTAATAGTTTTCGTTCTTTTCAACAGAATAAGGAACAGAAAACTAATCCTTCCCCTAAAGACTCTGGTTCCAATTGGAAACCTTATTCAAGTTGGAATAAATCCAAGCCTTTTAAGAAACCAAAGCCAGCCCCCAAGTCTGCATGAAGGTGCGGCCCTCGATCCAGTTCAGCTAGTGGGGGACAGATTGAAATTATTCTAAAAGACATTTGGGCAGATTCTGTTCAAAATCAGTGGATTCAGAGTATTGTCTCTCAAGGGTATTGAATAGGATTCAGAGTAAGACCTCCTGTGAGAAGATTCTTTCTCTCACGTTCCAGAAAATCCGGTGAAGGCTCAGGCTTTTCTGAAGTGTGTTTCAGATCTAGAGCTTTCAGGGGTAATAATTCCAGTTCCGTTTCAGGAACAGGCTCTGGGGGTTTATTCAAATCTATTCATTGTCCCAAAGAAAGAAAATTCTTTCAGGCCAGTCCTGGATCTGAAGTTTTTGAATTGTTTTGTAAGAGTCCCAACTTTCAAGATGGTGACTATAAGGACTATACTACCTTTTGTTCAGCAAGGTCATTATATGTCCACGATAGACTTACAGGATGCATATTTTCATATTCCGATTCATCCAGCTCACTATCGGTTTCTGAGATTATCTTTTCTAGACAAGCATTACCATTCCATTTGGCCTAGCAACAGCTCCAATTATCTTTTCGAAGGTTCTCGGTGCAATCAGAGAGCAGGGTATTGAAGTGTTTCCTTATTTGGACAATATCTTGGTACTAGCTCAGTCTTTGCATTTAGCCGAATCTCACACGAATCAACTAGTGTTGTTTTTTTAAAAACATGGTTGGAGGATCAATTTACCAAAGAGTTTCTTGATTCCTCAGACAAGGGTCACCTTTTTAGGTTTCCAGATAGATTCAGTGTCCATGTCTCTGTCTTTAACAGAAAAGAGACAAATGAAATTGGTTTCAGCTTGTCGAAACCTTCAGTCTCAATCATTTCCTTCAGTGGCTATGTTCATGGAAGTTTTAGGTCTCATGACTGCAGCATCGGACGCAATATTTTTGTTCGTTTTCATATGAGACCTCTACAGCTTGGTATGCTGAATCAATGGTGCAGGGATTATACTCGGATATCACAATTGATATACTTAAATCCCAACATTCAATTCTCTCTGACTTGGTGGTTAGACCATCATCGTATAGTTCAAGGGGCTTCTGTTCGTCCTATCTGGACTGTGATCACAACAGATGCAAGCCTTTCAGGTTGGGGAGCTGTCTGGGGATCTCTGACAGCACAAGGGGTTTGGAAAACCTCAAGAGGCGAGGTTACCAATCAATATTTTAGAACTCCATGCTATTTTCAGGGCTCTTCAGGTTTGGCCTCTGTTAAAGAGAGAACCATTAATTTGTTTTCAGACGGACAATATCACAACTGTGGCATATGTCAATCATCAGGGTTGGACTCGCAGTCTCCTAGCTATGAAAGAAGTATCTTGGATACTTTCTTGGGCGGAATCCAGCTCTTGTCTAATTTCTGCGGTGCATATCCCATGTGTAGACAATTGGGAAGTGGATTATCTCAGCCGTCAGACCTTACATCCAGGGGAAGTCTTCCAGAAATAGATCTGATGGCTTCTTGTCTAAACAAGAAATTTCCCAGGTACCTATCCAGGTCCAGGGATCTCTCAGGCAGAGATGGTGGATGCTTTAGCAGTTCCTTGGTTTTACCACCCTGCTTATATCTTTCCGCCTCTAGTTCTTCTTCCAAGAGGGATCTCCAAGATCATTATGGAACAATCATATGTGTTTCTGATAGCACCAGCGTGGCCTCACAGGTTTTGGTATGCGGATTTTTTCCAGATGTCCAGTTGCCAGCCTTGGCCACTTCCTTTAAGACCTTCCGTCTCAAGGGCCGTTTTTCCATCAGGATCTCAAATCGTTAAATTTGAAGGTATGGAAATTGAATGCTTAGTGCTTAGTCATAGAGGTTTCTCTGACTCAGTGATTAATGCTATTCTACAGACTCGTAAGTCTGTTTCTAGGAAGATTTATTATCGAGTTTGGAAGACCTATATTTCATGGTATTCTTCTCATAAATTTTCTTGGCATTGTTTTAGAATTCCTAGAATTTTACAGTTTCTTCAGGATGGTTTGGATAAAAGTTTGTCTGCAAGTACTTTGAAGGGACAAATCTCTGCTCTTTCTGTTTTATTTCATAGAAAGATTGCTAAGCTTCCTGAAATTCACTGTTTTTTTCAGGCTTTGGTTCGTATCAAGCCTGTTAAATCAATCTCCTCTTTGGAGTCTTAATTTGGTTTTGAAGACTTTGCAGGCTTCTCCTTTTGAGCCTATGCAATCTTTGGATATTAAACTACTTTCTTGGAAAGTGTTGTTTCTTTTGGCTATCTCTTCAGCTAGAAGAGTTTCCGAATTGTCTGCTCTCTCTTGTGAGTCTCCTTTTCAGATTTTTCATCAGGATAAAGCTGTTTTGCGGACTTTGTTTAAATTTCTTCCTAAGGTTGTGAATTCTAACAACATTGGTAGGTTCTTCTGTGGACTTCCACATCTTGGGTATTTCTATCCCATATGTCACTAGCTCATGGGCTCTTGCCAATTACATGAAAGAAAACATAATTTTTGTAAGAACTTACCTGATAAATTAATTTCTTTCATATTGGCAAGAGTCCATGAGACCCACCCTATTTTTGGTGGTTATGATTTTTTATATAAAAGTACAATTATATTTGCAGTTCCTCTTTTTTGTATGCTTTTTTACTCCGTTTTCTATCACCCCACTACTTGGCTATTCATTAAACTGAATTGTGGGTGTGGTGAGGGGTGTATTTATAGGCATTTTGAGGTTTGGGAAACTTTGCCCCTCCTGGTAGGATTGTATATCCCATACGTCACTAGCTCATGGACTCTTGCCAATATGAAAGAAATTAATTTATCAGGTAAGTTCTTAAAGGGACAGTCTACACCAGAATTTTTATTGTTTTAAAAGATAGATAATCCCTTTATTACCCATTTCCCAGTTTTGCATAACCAACACAGTTATAATAATATACTTTTAACCTCTGTGATTATCTTGTATCTAAGCCTCTGCAAACTGCCCCTTTTTTCAGTTCTTTTGACAGACTTGCAGTCTAGCCAATCAGTGCCTGCTCCCAGAGTACTTCACGTGCACGAGCACAGTGTTATCTATATGAAATATGTGAACTAACACCCTCTAGTGGTGAAAAATTGTTAAAATGCAATCTGAAAGAGGTGGGCTTCAAGGTCTAAGAAATTAGCATATGAACCTCCTAGGTTAAGCTTTCAACTAAGAATATCAAGAGAACAAAGCAAAATTGGTGATAAAAGTAAATTGGAAAATTGTTTAAAATTACATGCTCTATCTGAATCATGAAATTTTATTTTGGCCTAGACTGTCCCTTTAAATAAATTATGTTTTTGGTTCACAACCTGGGTTGTTCTTGCTTATCGGTGGCTAAATGCACCTACCAATAAACAAGTGTTGTCCAGGCTTCTGAACCAAAAATTGGCTGGCTCCTTAGCTCAGATTACTTTTTTTCAAATAGAGATAGCAAGAGAATGAAGAAAATTTGATAATAGGAGTAAATTAGAAAGTTGCTTAAAATTGCTGCTCTATTTGAATCATGAAAGAAAAAAATTTGGGTTTAGTATCCTTTAATCTGGAAACTATGGGAGTGATTGTACAAGTTCCTTTGCAGAAACAGGGGATGCGATTTTGTGTTATCAGATCTCGGGGTATTGCAGTGTTTCCCTACCTGGACAATATTTTGGTTCAAGCTCCATCTTTACCTGTTGTTGTTTCATCAACGACATGGTTGGAGGTGCTTCATTTACTCATCTTACCTGGACTGTGATCACTACAGATGCAAGTCTTTCAGGTTGTGGAGCTGTTTGGGGGTCTCAGAGAGCACAGGGAGTTTGGGATGCTCGGGAGTCCAGGTTGCCAATAAATATTGTAGAACTCAAGGCTCTTCAGGCTTGGCCTCTGTTAAAAAGGGAGTCTCATCTCCATTTCCAAACAGACAATGTCACAGCAGTGGCTTATGTCTACCATCAGGGGGGAACTCACAGTTCCCTAGCCATGAGGGAAGTGTCTCAAATTCTCTCATGGGCAGAATTCCATTCCTATCTTGTCTCAGTGATTCATATTCCAGGAGTGAACAACTGGAAAGCAGACTTTCTCAGTCATCAATCTCTACATCCAGAGGAATGGTCTCTTCACCCAGGATGTGTTCAATCAGATTGTATGGACACTTACCACTTCAAAAGAAATGAATTCATCAGGTAAGCATATTTCTCTTGTTAAGTGTATCCAGTCCACGGATCATCCATTACTTATGGAATATATTCTCCTTCCCAACAGGAAGCTGCAAGAGTCCACCCACAGCAAAGCTGCTATATAGCTCCTCCCCTAACTGCCATATTCAGTCATTCTCTTGCAAGCCTCAACATAGATAGGAGGTCGTGAGAGTCTGTGGTGCTTTCTACTTAGTTTATTCTTCAATCCCAGAGATATCTTCTGGATTTCAAAGATTCCCCCCCAAAAAAAGGGGAGATTTCGCCTTTCACAATTATCTGCAAACCAGATAAAGAAGGAGGCATTCTTACATTGTGTACGAGATCCATCCAGTTCCAAGAGAGGAACAGGGACAGAGTTTTTACTCAAATCTGTTTGTGGTTCCCAAGGAGAGGGAACCTTCAGACCTATTTTGGATCTAAAGATCTTAAACAAATTCCTCAGAATTCCGTCATTTAAGATGGAAACTATTCGTACCATCTTAACTATGATCCAGGAGAGTCAATAGAGGACTACAATGGATTTGAAGGATCTGTAATGTTGGTATAGCCTTAAATGCAGTAAAAGCGACTGGTATCAGGCTTATTAATAGAGATACATACTCTTGTAAAAATGTGTTTTAAAACGTTTGCTGGCATGTTTAATCGTTTTTTAACATATGTTTGGTGATAAAACTTATTGGGGCCTAAGTTTTTTCCACATGGCTGGCTTAAATTTTGCATAGAAACAGTTAACTGAAGCTTCCCACTGTTGGCTGTGGCAGTTTGTTGTGTCTGTTTTTAAAAACGTCTATGTCGTTTTTTTTATCTGTTTTTTTGCATTAAGGGGTTAATCATCCATTTGCAAGTGGGTGCAATGCTCTGTTACCTTATTACATGTACTGTAAAAAATTTCGTTTGTTTTACTGCCTTTTTTTCAAGATGCCAGCCTTTTAGGTTGGGATGCAGTCTGGAACTCCCTGAAGGCTCAGGGATAGTAGACTTAGGAGGAGACCCTCCTTCTAATAAATATTCTGGAACTGGGAGTGATATTCCATGCTCTTCAGACTTGGCCTCAGTTAGCAACTCTGAGGTTCATCATACTCAGTCGGACAATATACACGACTGTGGCTTACATCAGCCATCAAGGGGGAACAGAAGTTCCCTAGCGATGTTAGAAGTCTTACAATAATTCACTGGACAGAGACTCACTCTTGTCTATCAGCTATCCATATCCCAGGTGTTGAGAACTGGGAGGTGGATTTTCTAAGTCGTCAGACTTTTCTTCCGGGGGAGTGGGATTTCCTCCGGAGGTCAAGACCAAGCAGGAGAGGGCTTTGGTGTTTTTGACAGCGCCTGCGTAGCCACGCAGGACCTGGTATGCAGATCTGGTGGACATGTCATCCTTTCCATCACGGTCTCTGCTTCTGAGACAGGTCCCTCTACCTCAGGGTCCTTTCAACCATCTAAATAGAATCAATCTGAGATGGACTGCCTGGAGACTGAACGCTTGATGTTATCAAAGCATGGCTTCTCCGAGTCAGTCATTGATACCTTAATACAGACATGAAAGCCTGTCTCTAGGAAAATTGAACATAGATATGGTGTAAATATCTGATTGTTATGAATCCAAGGGTTACTCATGGAGTAAAGTCTGGATTCCCAGGATATTATCTTTTCTCCAAGATGTTTTTGAGAAAAGGGTTGTCAGCTAATTCCTTAAAAGGGGACAGATTTTTACTCTGTCTATTTTTTTGCACAAGCGTCTGGCAGGTATTCTAGACGTTCAGGCATTTGGTCAGGCTTTGGTTAGATCCAAGCCTGTGTTTAAAACTGTTGCTCCGCCATGGAGCTTAAACCTGATTCTTAAGGTTCTTCAAGAAGTTCCGTTTGAACCTTTTTTGTTCCATAGATATCAATCTTTATCTTGGAAAGTTCCTTTTGGGTAGCTAATTCCTCGAATTGTAGAGTCTCCAAGTTATCTGTGTTACAATGTGATTCTCCTTATCTGGTCCTTCGTACGGATAAGGTAGTCCTGCGTACCAACCTGGGTTTTTTCCTAAGGTGGTATCTAACAAGTACATCACTCAAGAGATAGTTGTTCCATGCTTGTATCCTAATCCTTCCTCAAAGAAGGAACGTCTATTACACAATATTGGACGTGGTTTGTGCTTTAAAGTTTTACTTACAAGCTACTACAGTTTTCATCAAACGTTCACCTTGTTTGTTGTCTATTCTGGACAGAGGAGAGTCAAAAGACTTCAGCAGCCTCTCTGTCTTTTTGGTTAAAAAGCATAATTCATTTAGCTTATGAGACTGCTGGACAGCAGCCTCCTGAAGGGATTACAGCTCATTCTACTAGAGCTGTGGTTTTCACTTGGGCCTTTTTTAAATGTGGCTTCTGTTGAACAGATTTACAAGACGGAGTCTTGGTCTGCGCTTCATACTTTTCAAATTTAACAAATTTGATACCTTGCTTCTTCAGAGGCTATTTTTGGGAGAAAGGGTTTTTTACAGGCAGTGGTAACTTCCGTTTAAGTACCTGCCTTGTCCCTCCCATCATCCGTGTACTTTAGCTTTGGTATTGGTATTCCATAAGTAATGGATGATCCGTGGACTGGATACACTTAACAAGAGAAAACATAATTTATGCTTACCTGATAAATTTATTTCTCTTGTAGTGTATCCAGTCCACGGCCCGCCCTGTCACTTTAAGGCAGGTAATTTTTTCATTTGAACTACAGTCACCACTGCACCCTATGGTTTTTCCTTTCTCTGCATGTTTTCGGTCGAATGACTGAATATGGCAGTTAGGGGAGGAGCTATATAGCAGCTTTGCTGTGGGTGGACTCTTGCAGCTTCCTGTTGGGAAGGAGAATATATTCCATAAGTAATGGATGATCCGTGGACTGGATACACTACAAGAGAAATAAATTTATCAGGTAAGCATAAATTATGTTTTGTTTTTTTTTTTGGAAGACTAGATGTATTTTGCAATATGAGATAAAATTAGTAGAAAACTCCCACTCTCCAGCAGCTAAGGGCTAAATTATGAGCGTTAATTGTTGCCAGCGAGCGATTTAGAGTTTATCGCAAGTGTTTGCGTGTCGTAAGTAGCGTATTACAAGTTGCAAGTAAAGTCGTTTGCTCAAGCGCAATTGAATGTAAGGCGGGTCGGATTAGCACAACTTCAAAGCTCTGGTTAACTGTTACGCTTGAATAAAAAGTGTCAAATAAAATACATTTCACAGTACGGTTACAATCATAATAACACTGTCATAAAAAAAATATTTTAAAAAATATTGCAAGAAAATTTAAAAGGACTGTGTCTGTGTGTGTGTGTACATATGTATTTGTGTTTTACTGTATATCTGTTACAGGATAATGTCCTTTTTACTCTTAAAAACATTTCATTTTATATATATATATATATATATATATATATATATATTCCTATAGATATAAATGTCTGGACATGTATTTTACATGAACACTATCAGAAATACATAGAAATATATATTTAATAATAAAAAGTACATTATTTTCTATGTGAAGTACATAGAAATGTAAAATATGCGTTTTGTGCATCTCATTTCTCATGATAACTTGCGTCTATATAGTTTCCAACTGTAAGGAATATGTCATTTGCATGTAGAATTACAGACTGTGATAGATACAAGATGGTTTGTATCTTGTGTCTCAATTTGTTTTATAGATATGCATATGCAGGAATTATACCTAAATAAAAGCAAATCAACAATCTTGTAGATGCTAAAATTGCCTAAATTTGAAACTCAAAAGGGTTAATAATAATTAATAACTATATAAAATGAAAGAAAAATATTACCACCACATAGAAATAATTAGTAATAGAAATAAAAATGTATACACTTGTTACCACTTTATTGCTAATGCATTAATTATATCTTTTTTATTTTCTACATAGGATAGAGATCTGCCACGACTTATACGAGGTCGTGTTCACCGGTCAATGGGAAACTTTGACAAAAAAAGAAATGTGTTTAAATGTGTTAATGTTAGACCTGCCTCACTTGCTGAGCAACAGACATTTCAGAAATTTGTTACAGCTGCACATAATGAGATGGAGCAGCTTGTAAAGACAATTAATGAAGTTTAGATTCTTTTTTTTTCTAATCTGTTTTCAGTTTCATGCATATTAGACATATCTTCCATACCATATTCTGCAAAAGTTTAAAACAAAAATATATTTAGCTAAAATTGCATCTTTGTAAACAATTAAAATAACCCATGACAGATTTTAGTCATACGTAAAAATTAAATGTCTGTCTAATTTCAATAAAATAATATGGATACCATACAGTTTAATGTATCACTTCCTGTCCAATGGCAATTTAAGAAAATACCAACAGCTTATAAACTTAAATGGAAATGAAACCCATTTTTTTTTCCTTTCATGATTCATATAGAGCATGTGATTTTAAATAACTTTCCGATTTACTTCTATTATCTCATTTTTTTTTGTTCTTTTGTTATCCTTTGTTGAAAAGGATACATACACAGGCTCAGGAACTGCTGATTGATAGTTGCAGATATATGTCTAATGTTATTGTCTCACCTGGTGTATTCAGCTAGCTCCCAGTAGTGCATTATTGCACCTTCAATGAAAAATACCAAGAGAATTAAGCAAATTAGATAATAGAAGTAAAAGGGAAAGTTGTTTAAAATTGTATTCTGAATAATGAAAGAAAAAATATGGGTTTCATGTCCCTTTAAACATTACGTCCATGTCCCTTTAGAATAAAATATTTAGATAACTTAAAAGTCAGTGTTTTCTTACTACTGGCCTGTACTTCCTAACTGTTGTATAAAATGCTACATTAATAAAAAATAAATTACTGAATTGTTTTGCTAAAATATGAGTATATAATCAATGCTAAATATATGTATATCAGTTATTCTTTATTAAACATATAGATCAATTGATTATTAGAGCTGTGTTCCCTTAAAATCATACCACAATTGTACTTATGTTATAAATATATGTATTTGTCCTGTTAAGCTGTAATTACTTCATAAAATTTAAAAATCCCATACGTAAGTTGATTCTGCTTCTTATAAAAGTAATATTAAACATTCTGCTAAAACTTAGCAATAACACATTGATATATCTGACAAGATCTTCAGGCCTGGGCTTTACATCAGATTATCCATCTAAATTCCTGAATGGTTTTTAAAGAACTGTTATAGCGGGAAACATGACTTTGATAGAGCAAGTAATTTAGCACTAGCTAACCTTCAACATGATGGCCTAGATTCTTATTTTCCTGTTAAGTGTAGTCAGTCCACGGGTCATCCATTACTTATGGGATTATATCTCCTCCCTAACAGGAAGTGCAAGAGGATCACCCAAGCAGAGCTGCTATATAGCTCCTCCCCTCTACGTCATACCCAGTCATTCTCTTGCACCTAACTAATAGATAGGACGTGTGAGAGGACTGTGGTTGTTAAACTTAGTTTTTATTTCTTCAATCAAAAGTTTGTTATTTTAAACAGCACCGGAGTGTGTTGTTTTTTCTCAGGCAGCATTAGAAGAAGAATCTACCTGAGTTTGTGTATGATCTTAGCGGTCGTAACTAAGATCCATTTGCTGTTCTCGGCCATTCTGAGGAGTGAGGTAACTTCAGAACAGGGGACAGCGGGCAGGGTTCACCTGCAAGGAGGTATGTTGCAGTATATTATTTTCTAAGGAATGGAATTGACTGAGAAAATACTGCTAATACCGATGTAATGTAAGTGCAGCCTTAAATGCAGTAGTAGCGACTGGTATCAGGCTGATATGTATGTATGTTTACACTGAGGTATTTCTAGGGAATGGAACTTCACTAAGAAAATACTGTATACATTTAACTTATATTTGAGCCTCCACTGCAGTGAAAGCGACTAGCAGCAGGCTTATTAATAACATTTCATAATTTTATTTTTAAACGTTTACTGGCATGTTAATCGTTTTTCTCTGAGGTACTTGGTGATAAAACTTTATGGGCATTATTTTTACCACATGGCTGTCGTTTGTTTATGAATAAAATCAGTTTACTGAGCTTCCCCACTGTTGTATTATGAGTGGGAGGGGCCTATTTTGGCGCTTTATTGCGCAGTAAAAATTCATTCACAGTCTTCCTATTTCTTCCTCCATGATCCAGGACGTCTCTACAGAGCCCAGGGGTCTCCAAACCTAGTTTTGAGGGAGGTAATCACTCACAGCAGACCTGTGAGATTGTGTTTTGACTGTGATAAAAACGTTTATATTAACTTGTTATCCGTTTTTGGGTACTAAGGGGTTAATCATCCATTTGCTGGTGGGTGCAATCCTTTGCTAACTTAATGCATTTACTGTGAAAATTTGGTTGCTATAGCTAATTTGGTTCATTGTTATTTCAACTGTGACAGTTTTTTGTACTTCTTAAAGGCACAGTAACGTTTTTTATATTGTTTGTAAATTTATTTGAAAAGTATTTTCCAAGCTTGCTAGTCTCATTGCTAGTTTGTTTAAACATGTCTGACACAGATGAATCTCTTTGTGCAATATGTTTAAAGGCCAATGTGGAGCCCAATAGAAATTTGTGTACTAATTGCATTGATGCTACTTTAAATAAAAGCCAATCTGTACATGTAAAGAAAATTTCACCAGACAACGAGGGGGAAGTTATGCCGACTAACTCCCCTCACGTGTCAGTACCTTCGCCTCCCGCTCAGGAGGTGCGTGATATTGTGGTGCCAAGTACATCAGGGCGGCCCATACAAATCACTTTGCAAGACATGGCTAATGTTATGAC
Source organism: Bombina bombina (assembly GCF_027579735.1). Taxonomy (NCBI): domain Eukaryota; kingdom Metazoa; phylum Chordata; class Amphibia; order Anura; family Bombinatoridae; genus Bombina; species Bombina bombina. Next base: position 204,608,381 of record NC_069501.1, on the reverse strand, counting down.
TGAAGTATTATCTAAATTGCCAGAATTTAGGGGTAAACGCGATCACTCTGGGGTGAGAACAGAGTGCGCTGATAATAATAGAGCCATGTCTGATACTGCGTCACAATTTGCAGAACATGAGGACGGAGAGCTTCATTCTGTGGGTGACGGATCTGATCCAAGTAAACTGGACTCAGACATTTCAAATTTTAAATTTAAGCTTGAGAACCTCCGTGTATTACTAGGGGAGGTATTAGCGGCTCTGAATGATTGTAACACGGTTGCAATTCCAGAGAAAATATGTAGGCTGGATAAATATTTTGCGGTACCGACGTGTACTGACGTTTTTCCTATACCTAAAAGGCTTACAGAAATTGTTAACAAGGAGTGGGATAGACCCGGTGTGCCTTTTTCACCCCCTCCTATATTTAGAAAAATGTTTCCAATAGACGCCACCACACGGGACTTATGGCAGACGGTCCCTAAGGTGGAGGGAGCAGTTTCTACTCTGGCTAAGCGCACCACTATCCCGGTGGAGGATAGCTGTGCTTTTTCAGATCCAATGGATAAAAAGTTAGAGGGTTACCTTAAGAAAATGTTTGTTCAACAAAATTTTATATTACAACCCCTTGCATGCATTGCGCCTGTCACGGCTGCGGCGGCATTCTGGTTTGAGTCTCTGGAAGAGACCATTAGCTCAGCTCCATTGGATGAGATTATAGACAAGCTTAGAGTCCTTAAGCTAGCTAATTCATTTATTTCTGATGCCGTAGTACACTTAACTAAGCTTACGGCTAAGAACTCCGGATTCGCCATTCAAGCGCGCAGAGCGCTGTGGCTTAAATCCTGGTCAGCCGATGTGACTTCTAAATCTAAATTGCTTAACATACCTTTCAAAGGGCAGACATTATTCGGTCCCGGTTTGAAAGAAATTATCGCTGACATTACTGCAGGTAAGGGCCATGCCCTGCCTCAAGACAGAGCCAAACCAAGGGCTAAACAGTCTAATTTCTCCAACATAGGTGTGTCCGGTCCACGGCGTCATCCTTACTTGTGGGATATTCTCTTCCCCAACAGGAAATGGCAAAGAGCCCAGCAAAGCTGGTCACATGATCCCTCCTAGGCTCCGCCTACCCCAGTCATTCTCTTTGCCGTTGTACAGGCAACATCTCCACGGAGATGGCTTAGAGTTTTTTAGTGTTTAACTGTAGTTTTTCATTATTCAATCAAGAGTTTGTTATTTTCAAATAGTGCTGGTACGTACTATTTACTCAGAAACAGAAAAGAGATGAAGAATTCTGTTTGTATGAGGAAAATGATTTTAGCAACCGTAACTAAAATCCATGGCTGTTCCACACAGGACTGTTGAGAGCAATTAACTTCAGTTGGGGGAACAGTTTGCAGTCCTTTGCTGCTTGAGGTATGACACATTCTAACAAGACGATGTAATGCTGGAAGCTGTCATTTTCCCTATGGGATCCGGTAAGCCATGTTTATTACGATTGTAAATAAGGGCTTCACAAGGGCTTATTTAGACTGTAGACCTTTTTTGGGCTAAATCGATTGATATTAACACTTATTTAGCCTTGAGGAATCATTTATTCTGGGTATTTTGATATAATAATATCGGCAGGCACTGTTTTAGACACCTTATTCTTTAGGGGCTTTCCCAAAGCATAGGCAGAGTCTCATTTTCGCGCCGGTGTTGCGCACTTGTTTTTGAGAGGCATGGCATGCAGTCGCATGTGAGAGGAGCTCTGATACTTATAAAAGACTTCTGAAGGCGTCATTTGGTATCGTATTCCCCTTTGGGTTTGGTTGGGTCTCAGCAAAGCAGATACCAGGGACTGTAAAGGGGTTAAAGCTTAAAACGGCTCCGGTTCCGTTATTTTAAGGGTTAAAGCTTCCAAAATTGGTGTGCAATATTTTCAAGGCTTTAAGACACTGTGGTGAAAGTTTGGTGAATTTTGAACAATTCCTTCATGTTTTTTCGCAATTGCAGTAATAAAGTGTGTTCAGTTTAAAATTTAAAGTGACAGTAACGGTTTTACTTCAAAACGTTTTTTGTACTTTCTTATCAAGTTTATGCCTGTTTAACATGTCTGAACTACCAGATAGACTGTGTTCTGAATGTGGGGAAGCCAGAATTCCTATTCATTTAAATAAATGTGATTTATGTGATAATGACAATGATGCCCAAGATGATTCCTCAAGTGAGGGGAGTAAGCATGGTACTGCATCATTCCCTCCTTCGTCTACACGAGTCTTGCCCACTCAGGAGGCCCCTAGTACATCTAGCGCGCCAATACTCCTTACTATGCAACAATTAACGGCTGTAATGGATAATTCTGTCAAAAACATTTTAGCCAAAATGAACCCTTGTCAGCGTAAGCGTGGATGCTCTGTTTTAGTTACTGAAGAGCATGACGACGCTGATATTAATATCTCTGAAGGGCCCCTAACCCAATCTGAGGGGGCCAGGGAGGTTTTGTCTGAGGGAGAAATTACTGATTTAGGGAACATTTCTCAGCAGGCTGAATCTGATGTGATTACTTTTAAATTTAAATTGGAACATCTCCGCATTTTGCTTAAGGAGGTATTATCCACTCTGGATGATTGTGAAAATTTGGTCATCCCAGAGAAACTATGTAAAATGGACAAGTTCCTAGAGGTGCCGGGGCTCCCAGAAGCTTTTCCTATACCCAAGCGGGTGGCGGACATTGTTAATAAAGAATGGGAAAGGCCCGGTATTCCTTTCGTCCCTCCCCCCATATTTAAAAAATTGTTTCCTATGGTCGACCCCAGAAAGGACTTATGGCAGTCAGTCCCCAAGGTCGAGGGAGCGGTTTCTACTTTAAACAAACGCACCACTATTCCCATAGAGGATAGTTGTGCTTTCAAAGATCCTATGGATAAAAAATTAGAAGGTTTGCTTAAAAAGATGTTTGTTCAGCAGGGTTACCTTCTACAACCCATTTCATGCATTGTCCCTGTCACTACAGCCGCATATTTCTGGTTTGATGAACTGATTAAGGTGCTCGATAGTGACTCTCCTCCTTATGAGGAGATTATGGACAGAGTCAATGCTCTCAAATTGGCTAATTCTTTCACTCTAGACGCCTCTTTGCAATTGGCTAAGTTAGCGGCTAAGAATTCTGGGTTTGCTATTGTGGCGCGCAGAGCGCTTTGGTTGAAATCTTGGTCGGCTGATGCGTCTTCCAAGAACAAGCTACTAAACATTCCTTTCAAGGGGAAAACGCTGTTTGGTCCTGACTTGAAAGAGATTATCTCTGATATCACTGGGGGTAAGGGCCATGCCCTTCCTCAGGATCGGCCTTTCAAGGCAAAAAATAGACCTAATTTTCGTCCCTTTCGTAAAAACGGACCAGCCCAAGGTGCTACGTCCTCTAAGCAAGAGGGTAATACTTCTCAGGCCAAGCCAGCTTGGAGACCAATGCAAGGCTGGAACAAGGGAAAGCAGGCCAAGAAACCTGCCACTGCTACCAAGACAGCATGAAATATTGGCCCCCGATCCGGGACCGGATCTGGTGGGGGGCAGACTCTCTCTCTTTGCTCAGGCTTGGGCAAGAGATGTTCTGGATCCTTGGGCGCTAGAAATAGTCTCCCAGGGTTATCTTCTGGAATTCAAGGGACTTCCCCCAAGGGGGAGGTTCCACAGGTCTCAGTTGTCTTCAGACCACATAAAAAGACAGGCGTTCTTACATTGTGTAGAAGACCTGTTAAAAATGGGAGTGATTCATCCTGTTCCATTGAGAGAACAAGGGATGGGGTTCTACTCCAATCTGTTCATAGTTCCCAAAAAAGAGGGAACGTTCAGACCAATCCTAGATCTCAAGATCTTAAACAAATTTCTCAAGGTCCCATCGTTCAAGATGGAAACCATTCGAACTATCCTTCCTTCCATCCAGGAAGGTCAATTCATGACCACGGTGGATTTAAAGGATGCGTATCTACATATTCCTATCCACAAGGAACATCATCGGTTCCTAAGGTTTGCATTCCTGGACAAACATTACCAGTTCGTGGCGCTTCCTTTCGGATTAGCCACTGCTCCAAGGATTTTCACAAAGGTACTAGGGTCCCTTCTAGCGGTGCTAAGACCAAGGGGCATTGCAGTAGTACCCTACCTGGACGACATTCTGATTCAAGCGTCGTCCCTCCCTCGAGCAAAGGCTCACACGGACATCGTCCTGGCCTTTCTCAGATCTCACGGCTGGAAAGTGAACGTGGAAAAGAGTTCTCTATCCCCGTCAACAAGGGTTCCCTTCTTGGGAACAATTATAGATTCCTCAGAAATGAGGATTTTTCTAACAGAGGCCAGAATAACAAAGCTTCTGGACTCTTGTCGGATTCTTCATTCCGTTCCTCTTCCTTCCGTAGCTCAGTGCATGGAAGTGATCGGGTTGATGGTAGCGGCAATGGACATAGTTCCTTTTGCGCGCATCCATCTAAGACCATTACAACTGTGCATGCTCAGTCAGTGGAATGGGGACTATACAGACTTGTCTCCAAAGATACAAGTAAATCAGAGGATCAGAGACTCACTCCGTTGGTGGCTGTCCCTGGACAACCTGTCACAAGGGATGACATTCCGCAGACCAGAGTGGGTCATTGTCACGACCGACGCCAGTCTGACGGGCTGGGGCGCGGTCTGGGGATCCCTGAAAGCTCAGGGTCTTTGGTCTCGGGAAGAATCTCTTCTACCGATAAATATTCTGGAACTGAGAGCGATATTCAATGCTCTCAAGGCTTGGCCTCAGCTAGCAAGGACCAAGTTCATACGGTTTCAATCAGACAACATGACGACTGTTGCGTACATCAACCATCAGGGGGGAACAAGGAGTTCCCTAGCGATGGAGGAAGTGACCAAGATTATTCTATGGGCGGAGTCTCACTCCTGCCACCTGTCTGCTATCCACATCCCGGGAGTGGAAAATTGGGAAGCGGATTTTCTGAGTCGTCAGACATTGCATCCGGGGGAGTGGGAACTCCATCCGGAAATCTTTGCCCTAGTCACTCAGCTGTGGGGCATTCCAGACATGGATCTAATGGCCTCTCGTCAGAACTTCAAAGTTCCCTGTTACGGGTCCAGATCCAGGGATCCCAAGGCGGCTCTAGTGGATGCACTAGTAGCACCTTGGACCTTCAAACTAGCTTATGTGTTTCCGCCGTTTCCTCTCATTCCCAGGCTGGTAGCCAGGATCAATCAGGAGAGGGCGTCGGTGATCTTGATAGCTCCTGCGTGGCCACGCAGGACTTGGTATGCAGATCTGGTGAATATGTCATCGGCTCCACCTTGGAAGCTACCTTTGAGACGAGACCTTCTTGTTCAGGGTCCGTTCGAACATCCGAATCTGGTTTCACTCCAGCTGACTGCCTGGAGATTGAACGCTTGATTTTATCGAAGCGAGGTTTCTCAGATTCTGTTATCGATACTCTTGTTCAGGCCAGAAAGCCTGTAACTAGAAAGATTTACCACAAAATTTGGAAAAAATATATCTGTTGGTGTGAATCTAAAGGATTCCCTTGGGACAAGGTTAAGATTCCTAGGATTCTATCCTTCCTTCAAGAAGGATTGGAAAAAGGATTATCGGCAAGTTCCCTGAAGGGACAGATTTCTGCCTTGTCGGTGTTACTTCACAAAAAGCTGGCAGCTGTGCCAGATGTTCAAGCCTTTGTTCAGGCTTTGGTTAGAATTAAGCCTGTTTACAAACCTTTGACTCCTCCTTGGAGTCTCAATTTAGTTCTTTCAGTTCTTCAGGGGGTTCCGTTTGAACCCTTACATTCCGTTGATATTAAGTTATTATCTTGGAAAGTTTTGTTTTTAGTTGCAATTTCTTCTGCTAGAAGAGTTTCAGAATTATCTGCTCTGCAGTGTTCCCCTCCTTATCTGGTGTTCCATGCAGATAAGGTGGTTTTACGTACTAAACCTGGTTTTCTTCCGAAAGTTGTTTCTAACAAAAACATTAACCAGGAGATTATCGTGCCTTCTCTGTGTCCGAAACCAGTTTCAAAGAAGGAACGTTTGTTGCACAATTTGGATGTTGTTCGCGCTCTAAAATTCTATTTAGATGCTACAAAGGATTTTAGACAAACATCTTCCTTGTTTGTTGTTTATTCAGGTAAAAGGAGAGGTCAAAAAGCAACTTCTACCTCTCTCTCTTTTTGGATTAAAAGCATCATCAGATTGGCTTACGTGACTGCCGGACGGCAGCCTCCTGAAAGAATCACAGCTCATTCCACTAGGGCTGTGGCTTCCACATGGGCCTTCAAGAACGAGGCTTCTGTTGATCAGATATGTAGGGCAGCGACTTGGTCTTCACTGCACACTTTTACCAAATTTTACAAGTTTGATACTTTTGCTTCTTCTGAGGCTATTTTTGGGAGAAAGGTTTTGCAAGCCGTGGTGCCTTCCATTTAGGTGACCTGATTTGCTCCCTCCCTTCATCCGTGTCCTAAAGCTTTGGTATTGGTTCCCACAAGTAAGGATGACGCCGTGGACCGGACACACCTATGTTGGAGAAAACAGAATTTATGTTTACCTGATAAATTTTTTTCTCCAACGGTGTGTCGGGTCCACGGCCCGCCCTGGTTTTTTTAATCAGGTCTGATAATTTATTTTCTTTAACTACAGTCACCACGGTACCATATGGTTTCTCCTATGCTAATATTCCTCCTTAACGTCGGTCGAATGACTGGGGTAGGCGGAGCCTAGGAGGGATCATGTGACCAGCTTTGCTGGGCTCTTTGCCATTTCCTGTTGGGGAAGAGAATATCCCACAAGTAAGGATGACGCCGTGGACCGGACACACCGTTGGAGAAAGAAATTTATCAGGTAAACATAAATTCTGTTTTCTCCAACATAGGTGTGTCCGGTCCACGGCGTCATCCTTACTTGTGGGATATTCTCTTCCCCAACAGGAAATGGCAAAGAGCCCAGCAAAGCTGGTCACATGATCCCTCCTAGGCTCCGCCTACCCCAGTCATTCTCTTTGCCGTTGTACAGTCAACATCTCCACGGAGATGGCTTAGAGTTTTTTAGTGTTTAACTGTAGTTTTTATTATTCAATCAAGAGTTTGTTATTTTAAAATAGTGCTGGTATGTACTATTTACTCAGAAACAGAAAAGAGATGAAGATTTCTGTTTGTATGAGGAAAATGATTTTAGCAACCGTCACTAAAATCCATGGCTGTTCCACACAGGACTGTTGAGAGCAATTAACTTCAGTTGGGGGAACAGTGAGCAGTCTCTTGCTGCTTGAGGTATGACACATTCTAACAAGACGATGTAATGCTGGAAGCTGTCATTTTCCCTATGGGATCCGGTAAGCCATTTTTATTACGATCGTAAATAAGGGCTTCACAAGGGCTTATTAAGACTGTAGACTTTTTCTGGGCTAAATCGATTCATTATTAACACATATTTAGCCTTGAGGAATCATTTTATTTGGGTATTTTGATATAATAATATCGGCAGGCACTGTTTTAGACACCTTATTCTTTAGGGGCTTTCCCAAAGCATAGGCAGAGCCTCATTTTCGCGCCGGTGTTGCGCACTTGTTTTTGAGAGGCATGGCATGCAGTCGCATGTGAGAGGAGCTCTGATACTTAGAAAAGACTTTCTGAAGGCGTCATTTGGTATCGTATTCCCCTTTGGGCTTGGTTGGGTCTCAGCAAAGCAGATACCAGGGACTGTAAAGGGGTTAAAGTTCAAAACGGCTCCGGTTCCGTTATTTTAAGGGTTAAAGCTTCCAAATTTGGTGTGCAATACTTTTAAGGCTTTAAGACACTGTGGTGAAAATTTGGTGAATTTTGAACAATTCCTTCATGTTTTTTCGCAATTGCAGTAATAAAGTGTGTTCAGTTTAAAATTTAAAGTGACAGTAACGGTTTTATTTTAAAACGTTTTTTGTACTTTGTTATCAAGTTTATGCCTGTTTAACATGTCTGAACTACCAGATAGACTGTGTTCTGAATGTGGGGAAGCCAGAATTCCTATTCATTTAAATAAATGTGATTTATGTGACAATGACAATGATGCCCAAGATGATTCCTCAAGTGAGGGGAGTAAGCATGGTACTGCATCATTCCCTCCTTCGTCTACACGAGTCTTGCCCACTCAGGAGGCCCCTAGTACATCTAGCGCGCCAATACTCCTTACTATGCAACAATTAACGGCTGTAATGGATAATTCTGTCAAAAACATTTTAGCCAAAATGAACACTTATCAGCGTAAGCGCGACTGCTCTGTTTTAGATACTGAAGAGCATGACGACGCTGATAATAATGTTTCTGAAGGGCCCCTAACCCAGTCTGATGGGGCCAGGGAGGTTTTGTCTGAGGGAGAAATTACTGATTCAGGGAACATTTCTCAACAAGCTGAACCTGATGTGATTACATTTAAATTTAAGTTGGAACATCTCCGCATTCTGCTTAAGGAGGTATTATCCACTCTGGATGATTGTGACAAGTTGGTCATCCCAGAGAAACTATGTAAAATGGACAAGTTCCTAGAGGTGCCGGGGCTCCCAGAAGCTTTTCCTATACCCAAGCGGGTGGCGGACATTGTTAATAAAGAATGGGAAAGGCCCGGTATTCCTTTCGTCCCTCCCCCCATATTTAAAAAATTGTTTCCTATGGTCGACCCCAGAAAGGACTTATGGCAGACAGTCCCCAAGGTCGAGGGAGCGGTTTCCACTTTAAACAAACGCACCACTATACCCATAGAGGATAGTTGTGCTTTCAAAGATCCCATGGATAAAAAATTAGAAGGTTTGCTTAAAAAGATGTTTGTTCAGCAGGGTTACCTTCTACAACCAATTTCATGCGTTGTCCCTGTCGCTACAGCCGCATGTTTCTGGTTCGATGAGCTGATAAAGGCGGTCGATAGTGATTCTCCTCCTTATGAGGAGATTATGGACAGAATCAATGCTCTCAAATTGGCTAATTCTTTTACCCTAGACGCCACTTTGCAATTGGCTAGGTTAGCGGCTAAGAATTCTGGGTTTGCTATTGTGGCGCGCAGAGCGCTTTGGTTGAAATCTTGGTCGGCTGATGCGTCTTCCAAGAACAAGCTACTTAACATTCCTTTCAAGGGGAAAACGCTGTTTGGCCCTGACTTGAAAGAGATTATCTCTGATATCACTGGGGGTAAGGGCCACGCCCTTCCTCAGGATCGGCCTTTCAAGGCTAAAAATAAACCTAATTTTCGTCCCTTTCGTAGAAACGGACCAGCCCAAAGTGCTACGTCCTCTAAGCAAGAGGGTAATACTTCTCAAGCCAAGCCAGCTTGGAGACCAATGCAAGGCTGGAACAAGGGAAAGCAGGCCAAGAAACCTGCCACTGCTACCAAGACAGCATGAAATGTTGGCCCCCGATCCGGGACCGGATCTGGTGGGGGGCAGACTCTCTCTCTTCGCTCAGGCTTGGGCAAGAGATGTTCTGGATCCTTGGGCGCTAGAAATAGTCTCCCAAGGTTATCTTCTGGAATTCAAGGGGCTTCCCCCAAGGGGGAGGTTCCACAGGTCTCAGTTGTCTTCAGACCACATAAAAAGACAGGCATTCTTACATTGTGTAGAAGACCTGTTAAAAATGGGAGTGATTCATCCTGTTCCATTAAGAGAACAAGGGATGGGGTTCTACTCCAATCTGTTCATAGTTCCCAAAAAAGAGGGAACGTTCAGACCAATCTTAGATCTCAAGATCTTAAACAAGTTTCTCAAGGTTCCATCGTTCAAGATGGAAACCATTCGAACTATTCTTCCTTCCATCCAGGAAGGTCAATTCATGACCACGGTGGATTTAAAGGATGCGTATCTACATATTCCTATCCACAAGGAACATCATCGGTTCCTAAGGTTCGCATTCCTGGACAAGCATTACCAGTTCGTGGCGCTTCCTTTCGGATTAGCCACTGCTCCAAGGATTTTCACAAAGGTACTAGGGTCCCTTCTAGCTGTGCTAAGACCAAGGGGCATTGCTGTAGTACCTTACTTGGACGACATTCTGATTCAAGCGTCGTCCCTTCCTCAAGCAAAGGCTCACACGGACATAGTCCTGGCCTTTCTCAGATCTCACGGATGGAAAGTGAACGTGGAAAAGAGTTCTCTATCTCCGTCAACAAGGGTTCCCTTCTTGGGAACAATAATAGACTCCTTAGAAATGAGGATATTTCTGACAGAGGCCAGAAAAACAAAGCTTCTAGACTCTTGTCGGATACTTCATTCCGTTCCTCTTCCTTCCATAGCTCAGTGCATGGAAGTGATCGGGTTGATGGTAGCGGCAATGGACATAGTTCCTTTTGCGCGCATTCATCTAAGACCATTACAACTGTGCATGCTCAGTCAGTGGAATGGGGATTATACAGACTTGTCTCCGAAGATACAAGTAAATCAGAGGACCAGAGACTCACTCCGTTGGTGGCTGTCCCTGGACAACCTGTCACAAGGGATGACATTCCGCAGACCAGAGTGGGTCATTGTCACGACCGACGCCAGTCTGATGGGCTGGGGCGCGGTCTGGGGATCCCTGAAAGCTCAGGGTCTTTGGTCTCGGGAAGAATCTCTTCTACCGATAAATATTCTGGAACTGAGAGCGATATTCAATGCTCTCAAGGCTTGGCCTCAGCTAGCGAGGGCCAAGTTCATACGGTTTCAATCAGACAACATGACAACTGTTGCGTACATCAACCATCAGGGGGGAACAAGGAGTTCCCTAGCGATGGAAGAAGTGACCAAAATCATTCTATGGGCGGAGTCTCACTCCTGCCACCTGTCCGCTATCCACATCCCAGGAGTGGAAAATTGGGAAGCGGATTTTCTGAGTCGTCAGACATTGCATCCGGGGGAGTGGGAACTCCATCCGGAAATCTTTGCCCAAGTCACTCAGCTGTGGGGCATTCCAGACATGGATCTGATGGCCTCTCGTCAGAACTTCAAAGTTCCTTGCTACGGGTCCAGATCCAGGGATCCCAAGGCGGCTCTAGTGGATGCACTAGTAGCACCTTGGACCTTCAAACTAGCTTATGTGTTCCCGCCGTTTCCTCTCATCCCCAGGCTGGTAGCCAGGATCAATCAGGAGAGGGCGTCGGTGATCTTGATAGCTCCTGCGTGGCCACGCAGGACTTGGTATGCAGATCTGGTGAATATGTCATCGGCTCCACCTTGGAAGCTACCTTTGAGACGAGACCTTCTTGTTCAGGGTCCGTTCGAACATCCGAACCTGGTTTCACTCCAGCTGACTGCTTGGAGATTGAACGCTTGATCTTATCGAAGCGAGGGTTCTCAGATTCTGTTATCGATACTCTTGTTCAGGCCAGAAAGCCTGTAACTAGAAAGATTTACCACAAAATTTGGAAAAAATATATCTGTTGGTGTGAATCTAAAGGATTCCCTTGGGACAAGGTTAAGATTCCTAAGATTCTATCCTTCCTTCAAGAAGGATTGGAAAAAGGATTATCTGCAAGTTCCCTGAAGGGACAGATTTCTGCCTTGTCTGTGTTACTTCACAAAAAACTGGCAGCTGTGCCAGATGTTCAAGCCTTTGTTCAGGCTCTGGTTAGAATTAAGCCTGTTTTCAAACCTTTGACTCCTCCTTGGAGTCTCAATTTAGTTCTTTCAGTTCTTCAGGGGGTTCCGTTTGAACCCTTACATTCCGTTGATATTAAGTTATTATCTTGGAAAGTTTTGTTTTTAGTTGCAATTTCTTCTGCTAGAAGAGTTTCAGAATTATCTGCTCTGCAGTGTTCTCCTCCTTATCTGGTGTTCCATGCAGATAAGGTGGTTTTACGTACTAAACCTGGTTTTCTTCCAAAAGTTGTTTCTAACAAAAACATTAACCAGGAGATTATCGTACCTTCTCTGTGTCCGAAACCAGTTTCAAAGAAGGAACGTTTGTTGCACAATTTGGATGTTGTTCGCGCTCTAAAATTCTATTTAGATGCTACAAAGGATTTTAGACAAACATCTTCCTTGTTTGTTGTTTATTCCGGTAAAAGGAGAGGTCAAAAAGCAACTTCTACCTCTCTCTCTTTTTGGATTAAAAGCATCATCAGATTGGCTTACGAGACTGCCGGACGGCAGCCTCCCGAAAGAATCACAGCTCATTCCACTAGGGCTGTGGCTTCCACATGGGCCTTCAAGAACGAGGCTTCTGTTGATCAGATATGTAGGGCAGCGACTTGGTCTTCACTGCACACTTTTACCAAATTTTACAAGTTTGATACTTTTGCTTCTTCTGAGGCTATTTTTGGGAGAAAGGTTTTGCAAACCGTGGTGCCTTCCATTTAGGTGACCTGATTTGCTCCCTCCCTTCATCCGTGTCCTAAAGCTTTGGTATTGGTTCCCACAAGTAAGGATGACGCCGTGGACCGGACACACCTATGTTGGAGAAAACAGAATTTATGTTTACCTGATAAATTACTTTCTCCAACGGTGTGTCCGGTCCACGGCCCGCCCTGGTTTTTTTAATCAGGTCTGATAATTTATTTTCTTTAACTACAGTCACCACGGTACCATATGGTTTCTCCTATGCAAATATTCCTCCTTAACGTCGGTCGAATGACTGGGGTAGGCGGAGCCTAGGAGGGATCATGTGACCAGCTTTGCTGGGCTCTTTGCCATTTCCTGTTGGGGAAGAGAATATCCCACAAGTAAGGATGACGCCGTGGACCGGACACACCGTTGGAGAAAGTAATTTATCAGGTAAACATAAATTCTTTTTTTCGTGCCTTTCGTAAATTCAAGGCAGGAGCAGCATCAACTTCCTCCGCTCCAAAACAGGAAGGAACTTTTGCTCGCTACAGACAGGGCTGGAAACCTAACCAGTCCTGGAACAAGGGCAAGCAGGCCAGAAAGCCTGCTGCTGCCCCTAAGACAGCATGAAGTGAGGGCCCCCGATCCGGAAACGGATCTAGTGGGGGGCAGACTTTCTCTCTTCGCCCAGGCTTGGGCAAGAGATGTCCAGGATCCCTGGGCGTTAGAGATCATATCTCAGGGATATCTTCTGGACTTCAAAGCTTCTCCTCCAAAAGGGAGATTTCATCTTTCAAGGTTGTCAGCAAACCAGATAAAGAAAGAGGCGTTTCTACGCTGTGTACAAGACCTTTTACTAATGGGAGTGATCCACCCGGTTCCGCGGTCGGAACACGGACAAGGGTTTTACTCAAATCTGTTTGTGGTTCCCAAAAAAGAGGGAACATTCAGACCAATCTTGGACTTAAAGATCCTAAACAAATTCCTAAGAGTTCCATCGTTCAAAATGGAAACTATTCGGACAATCTTACCTATGATCCAAAAGGGTCAGTACATGACCACAGTGGATTTAAAGGATGCCTACCTTCACATTCCAATTCACAAGGATCATTATCGGTACCTAAGGTTTGCCTTCCTAAACAGGCATTACCAGTTTGTAGCTCTTCCCTTCGGGTTAGCTACGGCTCCAAGAATCTTTACAAAGGTTCTGGGCTCTCTTCTGGCGGTACTAAGACCGCGGGGAATATCCGTACCTAGACGAAATTCTGATACAAGCGTCAAGTTTCCAAACTGCCAAGTCTCATACAGAGTTAGTTCTGGCATTTCTAAGGTCGCATGGGTGGAAGGTGAACGTAGAAAAGAGTTCTCTATTGCCACTCACAAGAGTTCCCTTCTTGGGGACTCTTATAGATTCTGTAGAAATGAAAATTTACCTGACAGAGGACAGGTTAACAAAACTTCTAAATGCTTGCCGTGTCCTTCATTCCATTCAACACCCGTCAGTGGCTCAATGCATGGAGGTAATCGGCTTAATGGTAGCGGCAATGGACATAGTACCTTTTGCACGCCTGCATCTCAGACCACTGCAATTGTGCATGCTAAGTCAGTGGAATGGGGATTACTCAGATTTGCCCCCTATGCTGAATCTGGATCAAGAGACCAGAGATTCTCTTCTATGGTGGCTTTCTCGGCCACATCTGTCCAGGGGGATGCCCTTCAGCAGGCCAGATTGGACGATTGTAACAACAGACGCCAGCCTGCTAGGTTGGGGCACTGTCTGGAATTCCCTGAAGGCTCAGGGATCATGGACTCAGGAGGAGAGACTCCTTCCAATAAACATTCTGGAATTAAGAGCAGTTTTCAATGCCCTTCTGGCTTGGCCTCAGTTAGCAACTCTGAGGTTCATCAGGTTTCAGTCGGACAACATCACGACTGTGGCTTACATCAACCATCAGGGAGGGACAAGGAGTTCCCTAGCGATGATGGAAGTCTCAAAGATAATTCGCTGGACAGAGTCTCACTCTTGCCACCTGTCAGCGATCCACATCCCAGGCGTGGAGAACTGGGAGGCGGATTTCCTAAGTCGCCAGACTTTTCATCCGGGGGAGTGGGAACTTCATCCGGAGGTGTTTGCCCAACTGCTTCGGCGTTGGGGCAAACCAGATCTGGATCTCATGGCGTCTCGCCAGAACGCCAAGCTTCCTTGTTACGGATCCAGGTCCAGGGACCCGGGAGCGGTACTGATAGATACTCTGACAGCACCTTGGGTCTTCATCATGGCTTATGTGTTTCCATCCTTCCCGATGCTTCCTCGATTGATTGCCAGGATCAAACAGGAGAGAGCATCGGAGATTCTAATAGCGCCTGCGTGGCCACGCAGGACCTGGTATGCAGATCTAGTGGACATGTCGTCCTGTCCACCATGGTCTCTGCCTCTGAGACAGGACCTTCTGATTCAGGGTCCTTTCAAACATCCAAATCTAATTTCTCTGAGGCTGACTGCATGGAGATTGAACGCTTGATTCTATCAAAGCGTGGATTCTCGGAGTCAGTGATTGATACCTTAATACAGGCTAGGAAACCTGTTACCAGGAAAATTTACCATAAAATATGGCGTAAATGCTTGCATTGGTGCGAATCCAAGAGTTACTCATGGAGTAAGGTTAGGATTCCTAGGATATTGTCTTTTCTACAAGAAGGTTTAGAAAAAGGTTTATCTGCTAGTTCTTTAAAGGGACAGATCTCAGCTCTGTCCATCCTTTTACACAAACGTCTGTCAGAAGTTCCAGACGTTCAGGCTTTTTGTCAGGCTTTGGCCAGGATTAAGCCTGTGTTTAAAACTGTTGCTCCGCCGTGGAGCTTAAACTTAGTTCTTAACGTTTTACAGGGTGTTCCGTTTGAACCCCTTCATTCCATTGATATCAAGCTGTTATCTTGGAAAGTTCTGTTTTTAATGGCTATTTCCTCGGCTCGAAGAGTCTCTGAGTTATCGGCCTTACATTGTGATTCTCCTTATCTGATTTTTCATTCAGACAAGGTAGTTCTGCGTACTAAACCTGGGTTCTTACCTAAGGTAGTCACTAACAGGAATATCAATCAAGAGATTGTTGTTCCATCATTGTGCCCTAACCCTTCTTCAAAGAAGGAACGACTTCTGCACAATCTGGACGTCGTCCGTGCCCTGAAATTTTATTTGCAGGCAACTAAAGATTTTCGCCAAACTTCTTCCCTGTTTGTCGTTTATTCTGGACAGAGGAGAGGTCAAAAAGCTTCGGCTACCTCTCTCTCTTTCTGGCTTCGTAGCATAATACGTTTAGCCTATGAGACTGCTGGACCGCAGCCTCCTGAAAGAATTACAGCTCATTCTACTAGAGCTGTGGCTTCCACTTGGGCCTTTAAAAATGAGGCCTCTGTTGAACAGATTTGCAAGGCTGCAACTTGGTCTTCACTTCACACCTTTTCGAAATTTTACAAATTTGACACTTTTGCTTCTTCGGAGGCTGTTTTTGGGAGAAAGGTTCTTCAGGCAGTGGTTCCTTCCATGTAAAGATCCTGCCTGTCCCTCCCGTCATCCGTGTACTTTTAGCTTTGGTATTGGTATCCCATAAGTAATGGATGACCCGTGGACTGACTACACTTAACAGGAGAAAACATAATTTATGCTTACCTGATAAATTCCTTTCTCCTGTAGTGTAGTCAGTCCACGGCCCGCCCTGTTTTTACGGCAGGTCTAAATTTCAAATTAAACTCCAGTCACCACTGCACCCTATAGTTTCTCCTTTCTCATTTGGTTTCGGTCGAATGACTGGGTATGACGTAGAGGGGAGGAGCTATATAGCAGCTCTGCTTGGGTGATCCTCTTGCACTTCCTGTTAGGGAGGAGATATAATCCCATAAGTAATGGATGACCCGTGGACTGACTACACTACAGGAGAAAGGAATTTATCAGGTAAGCATAAATTATGTTTTTTCACTAGGAGAAGGCAAAAGACACCCCAACATAAAAGAATTTTGAATCCCTCACACTTCCCCTGAATCAGTCATTTCTTTTGCCTCCTTAAAAGAGTGAGGTAAAAGTTTGAAGTTCTGATACACTCATCGTTAAGAGGGGTTCTCTAACTGATCTGAGGCCCATTTCTCTTGTAAGGTGTATCCAGTCCACGGATCATCCATTACTTGTGGGATATTCTCCTTCCCAACAGGAAGTTGCAAGAGGATCACCCACAGCAGAGCTGCTATATAGCTCCTCCCCTAACTGCCATATCCAGTCATTCTCTTGCAACTCTCAACAAGCATGGAGGTAGTAAGAGGAAAGTGGTGTAACGTAGTTTTTTTTTTACTTCAATCAAAGGTTTGTTATTTTAAATGGTACCGGAGTTGTACTATTTTGTCCCAGGCAGAAAATAGAAGAAGAATCATGACTGAAGAGAGAGGTAACTTCAGCGGGGGAATGGCGTGCAGGTTATCCTGCTATGAGGTATGTACAGTTAAAAAAAAATTCTCGAAGATGTGTATGCTAGAAAATGCTGCTGATACCAGATTTATGTAAGGTAAGCCTGAATACAGTGATTTAATAGCGACTGGTATCATGCTTACTTTCTGAGGTAATACTCTTATAGATTTGCAATATAAAACGTTTGCTGGCATCTTTAAACGTTTTTATATATACTTTGGTGATAAAACTTTATTGGGGCCTAGTTTTTTTCCACATGGCTGGCTTAAATTTGCCTAGAAACAGTTTCCTGAGGCTTTCCACTGTGTTACTATGAGTGGGAGGGGCCTAATTTAGTGCTTTTTTGCGCAGTAACTTTTACAGACTGAGACATCCAGCTTCCTCCAGGAGTACCCTGAATGTTATAGGACCTCTCTCAAGGGCTCTTAGGCTTTCCAAAATCGTTTGTTGGGGAAGGTAGACCCACAGCAAGGCTGTGGCAGTTTGGTGTGCTGTTAAAAAACGTCTATATCGTTTTTTTTATTCGTTTTTTTGAACTAAGGGGTTAATCATCCATTTGCAAGTGGGTGCAATGCTCTGCTAGCTTATTATACACACTGTAAAAATTTTGTTTGATTTAGTGCTTTTTTTTCACTGTTTTTCAAATTCTGACAAAAATTTTTCTCTTAAAGGCACAGTACCATTTTTATTTTTTGCTTGTTAACTTGATTTAAAGTGTTTTCCAAGCTTGCTGGTCTCATTGCTAGTCTGTTTAAACATGTCTGACATAGAGGAAACTCCTTGTTCATTATGTTTAGAAGCCATGGTGGAACCCCCTCTTAGAATGTGTACCAAATGTACTGATTTCACTTTAAGCAATAAAGATCATATGCTGTCTTTAAAAAATGTATCACCAGAGGAATCTGACGAGGGGGAAGTTATGCCGACTAACTTGCCCCACGTGTCAGACCCTTTGACTCCCGCTCAAGGGACTCACGCTCTAATGGCGCCAAGTACATCTAGTGCGCCCATAGCGTTTACTTTACAAGACATGGCGGCGGTCATGGATAATACACTGTCAACGGTATTATCCAGACTACATGGGTTTAGAAGAAAGCGAGATAGCTCTGGAGTTAGAAGAAATACAGAGCATACTGACGCTTTAAGAGCTATGTCTGATACTCCCTCACAATATACAGAAGCTGAGGAAGGAGAGCTTCTTTCTGTGGGTGATGTTTCTGACTCAGGGAAAAAGATTCAACCTGATTCTGATATGTCTACATTTAAATTTAAGCTTGAACACCTCCGCCCACTGCTCAGGGAGGTTTTAGCTGCTCTGAATGACTGTGATACAATTGCAGTGCCAGAAAAATTGTGTAGATTGGACAAATACTATGCAGTGCCGGTGTGCACTGATGTCTTTCCAATACCTAAAAGGTTTACAGAAATTATTACTAAGGAATGGGATAGACCAGGTGTGCCGTTCTCTCCCCCTCCTATTTTTAAGAAAATGTTTGAAATAGATGCCACCACACAGGACTTATGGCAGACAGTCCCTAAGGTGGAGGGAGCAGTTTCTACCCTAGCTAAGCGTACTACTATCCCTGTCGAGGACAGTTGTGCTTTCTCAGATCCAATGGATAAAAAGTTAGAGGGTTACCTTAAGAAAATGTTTATTCAACAAGGTTTTATTATACAGCCCCTTGCATGCATTGCCCCAGTCACTGCTGCTGCGGCTTTCTGGTTTGAGTCTCTGGAAGAGGCTTTACAGGTAGAGACCCCATTGGATGACATATTTGACAAGCTTAGAGCACTTAAGCTAGCCAATTCTTTTGTTTCTGATGCCATTGTTCATTTGACTAAACTAACGGCTAAGAATTCTGGTTTTGCTATTCAAGCGCGCAGGGCGCTATGGCTTAAATCATGGTCAGATGACGTTACTTCAAAGTCTAAGCTGCTTAACATTCCCTTCAAGGGGCAAACCCTATTCAGGCCTGGTTTGAAGGAGATCATTTCTGATATCACTGGAGGAAAAGGTCATGCCCTTCCTCAGGATAGGTCCAAATCAAGGGCCAAACAGTCTAATTTTCGTGCCTTTCGAAACTTCAAGGTGAGTGCGGCATCAACTTCCTCTAATGCAATACATACAAGAGGGAACTTTTGCCCAGTCCAAGTCAGTCTGGAGACCTAACCAGACCTGGAACAAAGGGAAGCAGGCCAAAAAGCCTGCTGCTGCCCCTAAGACAGCATGAAGTATCAGCCCCCTATCCGGTAACGGATCTAGTAGGGGGCAGACTTTCGCTCTTCCCCCAGGCTTGGGCAAGAGATGTCCAGGATCCCTGGGCGTTGGAAATTGTATCCCAGGAGTATCTTCTGGACTTCAAAGCTTCTCCTCCAAAAGGGAGATTTCACCTTTCACAATTATCTACAAACCAGATAAAGAGAGAGGCATTTTTACACTGTGTTCAAGACCTCCTAGTTATGGGAGTGATCCACCCAGTTCCAAAGGAGGAACAGGGACAAGGATTCTATTCAAATCTGTTTGTGGTTCCCAAAAAAGAGGCAACCTTCAGACCAATATTAGATCTCAAGATCTTAAACAAATTTCTCAGGGTTCCATCATTCAAGATGGAGACTATTCGTACCATCCTGCCTATGATCCAGGAGGGTCAATAAATGACTACAGTGGATTTAAAGGATGCATATCTTCACATTCCGATACACAAAGATCATCATCGGTTTCTCAGGTTTGCCTTCCCAGACAGGCATTACCAGTTTGTAGCTCTTCCATTTGGGTTAGCTACAGCCCCAAGAATCTTTACGAAGGTTCTGGGGTCACTTCTGGCGGTCCTAAGGCCGCGGGGCATAGCAGTGGCCCCTTATTTAGACGACATTCTGATACAGGCGTTAAATTTCAAAATTGCCAAGTCTCATACGGCCATAGTTCTGGCATTTCTGAGGTCGCATGGGTGGAAAGTGAATGAAGAAAAGAGTTCTCTATCCCCTCACACAAGAGTATCCTTTCTGGGAACTCTAATAGATTCTGTAGAAATTAGGATTTACCTGACAGAGACCAGGTTATCAAAACTTCTAAATTCCTGCAGTGTTCTTTATTCCACTCCTCGCCCTTCGGTGGCTCAGTGTATGGAAGTAATCGGCTTAATGGTAGCGGCAATGGACATAGTGCTGTTCGCCCGCCTACATCTCAGACCGCTGCAACTCTGCATGCTCAGCCAGTGGAATGGGGATTACACAGATGTGTCCCCTCTACTAAATCTGGATCAAGAGACCAGGGATTCTCTTCTCTGGTGGCTATCTCGGGTCCATCTGTCCAAACGTATGACCTTTCGCAGGCCAGATTGGACAATTCTAACGACAGATGCCAACCTTCTAGGCTGGGGAGCAGTCTGGAACTCCCTGAAGGCTCAGGGATTGTGGACTCAGGAGGAGACACTCCTTCCGATAAACATTCTTGAGCTAAGAGCGATATTCAATGCTCTTCAGGCTTGGCCTCAGCTAGCGACAATGAGGTTCATAAGATTTCAGTTGGACAACATCACGACTATGGCTTACATCAACCATCAAGGGGGAACAAGGAGTTCCCTAGCGATGTTAGAAGTCTCAAAGATAATTCGCTGGGCAGAGATTCACTCTTGCCACCTATCAGCTATCCATATCCCAGGTGTAGAGAACTGGGAGGCGGATTTTCTAAGTCGACAGACTTTTCACCCAGGGGAGTGGGAACTCCATCCGGAGGTGTTTGCACAATTGATTCATCGTTGGGGCAAACCAGAACTGGATCTCATGGCGTCTCGCCAGAACGCCAAACTTCCTTGTTACGGATCCAGGTCCAGGGACCCCAAGGCAACGCTGATAGATGCTCTAGCAGCGCCTTGGTCCTTCAACCTGGCTTATGTGTTTCCACCGTTTCCTCTGCTCCCTCGTCTGATTGCCAAGATCAAGCAGGAGAGAGCATTGGTGATCTTGATAGCGCCTGCGTGGCCACGCAGGACTTGGAATGCAGATCTGGTGGACATGTCATCCTTTCCACCATGGACTCTGCCGCTGAGACAGGACCTTCTACTTCAAGGTCCTTTCAACCATCCAAATCTAATTTCTCTGAGGCTGACTGCCTGGAGATTGAACCCTTGATTTTATCAAAGCATGGTTTCTCCGAGTCAGTCATTGACACCTTAATTCAGGCTCGAAAGCCTGTCACCAGGAAAATCTATCATAAGATAGGGGACAGATTTCTGCTCTGTCTATTCTTTTGCACAAGCGTCTGGCGGATGTTCCAGACGTTCAGGCATTTTGTCAGGCTTTAGTTAAAATCAAGCCTGTGTTTAAACCTGTTGCTCCACCTTGGAGCTTAAATTTGGTTCTTAAAGTTCTTCAGGGGGTTCCGTTTGAACCTCTTCATTCCATAGATATCAAACTTTTATCTTGGAAAATTCTTTTTTTGGTAGCTATTTCCTCGGCTCGTAGAGTTGCCGAGTTATCTGCCTTACAATGTGATTCTCCTTATCTGATCTTCCATACAGATAAGGTAGTTCTGCGTGCCAAACCTGGGTTTTTTACCTAAGGTGGTATCTAATAAGAATATCAATCAGGAGATGGTTTTTTGTCTACTCTGGACAGAGGAAAGGCCAAAAGGCTTCGGCAACTTCTCTTTCTTTTTGGCTAAGGAGTATAATACGCTTAGCTTATGAGACTGCTGGCCAGCAGCCTCCTGAAAGGTTTACAGGTCATTCTACAAGAGCTGTGGTTTCCACATGGGCCTTTAAAAATGAGGCTTCTGTTGAACAGATTTGCAAGGCGGCGACTTGGTCTTCGCTTCATACCTTTTCAAAATTCTATAAATTTGATACTTTTGCTTCTTTGGAGGCTATTTTTGGGAGATTTAAGTTCCTGCCTTGTCCCTCCCTTCATCCGTGTACTTTAGCTTTGGTATTGGTATCCCACAAGTAATGGATGATCCGTGGACTGGATACACCTTACAAGAGAAAACATAATTTATGCTTACCTGATAAATTTATTTCTCTTGTGGTGTATCCAGTCCACGGCCCGCCCTGTCATTTTAAGGCAGGTATTTTTTAATTTTAAACTTCAGTCACCTCTGCACCCTATGGTTTCTCCTTTCTCTGCTTGTCTTCGGTCGAATGACTGGATATGGCAGTTAGGGGAGGAACTACATAGCAGCTCTGCTGTGGGTGATCCTCTTGCAACTTCCTGTTGGGAAGGAGAATATCCCACAAGTAATGGATTATCCGTGGACTGGATACACCACAAGAGAAATAAATTTATCAGGTAAGCATAAATTATGTTTTTCTCCTCACATTGCCCTATAGGACATAGGAAGTTCCAAATATTTGCTTTTCTAGATGAGCATTATCAGTTTAGGGCCCTTCTGTTAACTTTTGCTACAGTACCCATAGAGTTTACAAAGGTGCTAGGAGCTCTGTTATCTTTCGTTCAAGGAATCTCTTTAGTTCCTTACTTGGACTATGTTTTGGTTCAGGCACTTTTCACCTGACTTTGTCTCACACTCACGTGGATGTTCAGCTATTTCAAAGTCTTGGTTTGAAAACAAATCTTTGAAACAGCCCCTCAGACCTGCATGTTTTTTCTTGCTTGGGTATAGATTCCCATGTGATGACTAGTGGTCTCTCACCATCTGATGTAAGAAAACAAAATTTATGCTAAACTAATAAATTTATTTCAAGCTCCACCCTTTTTTGTTCAGGTGGCAGCAGTACTTGTTTCTTTCTAATGACACAATGAGTCCACGGATCATCTAATTACTATTGGGAATATCACTCCTGCCCAGCAGGAGGCGGCAAAGAGCACCACAGCAAAGCTGTTAAATATCACCTCCCTTCCCTCCAACCCTAGTCATTCTCTTTGCCTACGTTAGAGCAAGGAAGTGGTAAAGTTAGGGCAGGTTTCTGCTTTGAAGATTATCTGTAGACCAGACAAAAAGAGAGGCGTTCTTACAATGTGTAAGGGACCTCTGCGACCTGGAAGTGATAGTTCCTGTTCTGAGGTAGGAATGGGGTCTGGGGTTCTATTCCAATCTGTTTGTGGTTCTCAAAAAGGAGGGAACCTTCAGACCAATTTTAGATCTCAAGAGTCTAAACAAATTCCTCAGAGTACCGTCCTTCAAGATGGAAACTATTCGTTCCATTCTTCCTTTGATCCAAGAGGGTCAGTTTATGACACATTTTACTACCACGGATTGTCCAGGAGCCTGGTCTATGCAGTCCTAATGCTCTCCCTCTTGTTACTCCCCTCTCCAAAAGGCGTAACCAGAACGATAAACAACGGAAAACAAAAAGGTTGAGGGAGGCGCCCAAAGGGCAAACTGCTCTAAATGTGACCCGGGTTTCAATTGGAATCCCAACTAACACATATAATTGATGTACAAAGGAATCCAACAGAAAGTAAGTTTGTCAATAATTCATCACAATTTATTCATAAAATAAATAACAACACAAAAAATGCTTTATCCAATTACTACATTAGACACCGGTGTCAAATCACACAAAATTCATTCCAACCTCTAATAAAACACTTATAATATTTATACTTATAATATCCAGATAAAACTTCATATAAAATAATTGATATATCCAGATAAGTGATAAATTCTAAAAATATGTGAGTTCATACCACGTTAATGCACACTTCAAATACTTGCTTCAGAAATTGTATTGATAGTTCAAAAATCAATTTTCAATTTGAGCCTTTAGCAATTACAAAGTTCCAGTGTATCATCTCCCTGTTAGTTTGTCACAATTTAAACAGGGATTATATTAACGGTGTGTATTCCTTTCACCAGCCGTTTGGACGGCATACACTTGTGCTAATAATAGAACTGAGAGTTTCCTTAAAGTTCAGGAATAAGCGGTACCTTAATTCTTTTTGCCAAATAAAAATAACACTCCAAGGTACCTTCTACTTCAGGCGTATTGAATGAGCCTCTGCCACTCTAAGGTGCCGCTCGTCAACGGTTGTTGAATCCCGGAACTGTCTGCTTCAATGACACCAGCACTCTGGTTCACCAATCAGCTCCTCCAGTTTTAGTGCGCGTACCTCTTTGAATTACTCACTCCTATCGCCCCAGCAGCATAACCGGACCGGTTTCTTTTAAGCAGATCTGAAATGCTGAAGTTGCGGTTATGGGAGATTTTCACTGCATCCAATTCTCATGCAGTCTTACTTCACCAATCTTCTGGCTAAGTTAATCTTGGAAAGCTGTAGATAGATCGACGTGTGTCGGCTCTCAACGAGCCTTTGTCAAGATACTTTTCCCTTCAGCTCCACCTCTATTTAAGGGCATTGGGTGTTAAAGGCAAAATTGTTAACCCTTTATTCAAATGTCACAATGCTCAAATTTAATCAAAGTTCTCTGAAGCAATAGTTCAAACATTTCTCCTCAGTGTACTATTCTACAATTTTAATCTCTAAAACATATTAAGATGCTCATTTAATGTGTTAATAAACTCTTCTAAATATATATAATAAAGTCTGTTGGATTACCATACATACAACATATGTCACATTAAGTCTCCAATTGAATAATGAATAATGAATTTCATAATATTGAATAATGAATAATGTCACATTAAGTCTCCAATTGAATAATGAATTTCGTATACTAATATTAAACATGAATTGGGGATGAAAGCGATTGAATATTATTTAAACCAGGACATTAACATGTCAAAAGAGCAAGGTACTTTTATTTTAGAGTGTATATATTTTATCCTGAATAAAAACTATTTTAAATTTGATGAAAAATATTTTACAGATCAATGGGACGGCTATGGGCACAAGGTTCGCACCCAGTTATGCGAATTTATTTATAGGGAGATTCGAAAATCAATTAATTTAAAACTCCCTGTGGGGTGCAAATCTTGTGCTCTACAGGCGTTACATTGATGATATATTTTTTATTTGGAAGGGTGATCCGGATCTTTTAAATTTATTTATAGAAGAATTCTCCAACATTGGTGTGTCCGGTCCACGGCTTCATCCTTACTTGTGGGATATTCTCTTCCCCTACAGGAAATGGCAAAGAGAGCACCCAGCAAGAGCTGTCCATATAGCTCCCCCTCTGGCTCCGCCCCCCAGTCATTCTCTTTGCCGCTCTGAACAAGTAGCATCTCCACGGGCATGGTAAAGAGTATGTGGTGTTAGTTGTAGTTTTTTATTCTTCTATCAAGAGTTTGTTATTTTAAAATAGTGCCGGTTTGTACTATTTACTCTAAAACAGAAAAATGATGAAGAGTTCTGTTTAAAGAGGAGTATGATTTTAGCAGCAGTAACTAAAATCAATTGCTGTTCCCACGCAGGACTGTTGAGCCCAGAGAACTTCAGTTGGGGGGAACAGTTTGCAGACTTTTCTGCTCAAGGTATGATCAGTCATATTTCTAACAAGACATGTTAATGCTAGAAGACTGTCAGTTTTTCCCTTAAGGGGTAAGTAAGCCATTTTCTTAGACTCAGTAACAGATTAAGGCTTACAAATGGGCTCTACACTGGTTGACACTATTGTGGGCTAAATTGATTGTTTTATTTCATATTTTAATGGCATTTAGAGTGTTTTGTGCACTTAAAAGCACTTTTGGGAACGTTTTTTATCGCCTGGCATTTAGTTAGACTACTATTTCAGTCAGAAAGGCCCCTTCACTCTGGTATGCAGAGGAAGGAGGCCCCGTTTTCGCGCCTCAATTGCGCAGTTTACTTCCATGGCAGTGCATGCAGCTTCATGTGAGGGGTCCTGTGGCATACTAAAACGGACTCTGGAAGGTTTATTTCATTGCTGAATAACTCTCAGGGAAGGTAAAGAGCCGCAGCAAGGCTGTGGCTGTGATTGTAGTGTACTAAAATTGTCTAATTAAACAAATCGCTCATTTTAAGGGTTAAAGTCTTGAAACTTGGTGTGCAATACTTTCAAGGCATTAGGACTCTGGGGTAAAAATTTTGTAAAAATCAGACATTGCCTTCATTGTTTTTCAATATATCAGAAATAAAGTGTGCCTGTTTATTATTTAAAGGGACAGTAACGCTTTTCTTTAAAAACGCTTTTATTGCATTATTAGCCTGCCAAATTCTGTCTAACATGTCTATACCTTCAGATGGCTTATGTTCTGTGTGTATGAAAGCCAAGGTGGTTCCCCCAATTAATGTATGCGCAAATTGTGTCATAGCGTCCAAACAAAGTATGGACAGTACTGCCACATTGAATAAGATTGCCCAAGATGATTCTTCTAATGAAGGTAGTAGGGATAGTTCTTCATCCTCTCCTTCTGTGTCAACACCAGTTTTGCCCACGCAGGCGATACCTAGTACATCTAGCGCGCCAATGCTTGTTACTATGCAACAATTAACAGCAGTAATGGATAATTCTATAGCAAATCTGTTATCCAAACTGCCATCCTACCCTAGAAAGCGTGACAGCTCAGTTTTAAATACAGAAGATGAGCAGGTTTGCGCTGAGGACAATTTATCAGTTATACCCTCACATCAATCTGAATTGGCAGTGAGGGAGGGCCTGTCTGAGGGGGAAATTTCTGATTCAGGAAAAGTTTCTCAGCAGGCAGACACTGATGTCGTAACATTTAAATTTAAGTTAGAACATCTCTGCGCCCTGCTTAAGGAGGTCCTAACTACTCTTGATGACTGTGATTCTTTGGTAATTCCAGAGAAATTGTGCAAGATGGACAAATTCTTAGAGGTCCCAGTGCACGCTGATGCCTTTCCGATACCCAAGCGGGTGGCGGATATAGTGACTAAGGATTGGGAAAAGCCAGGTATACCTTTTGTTCCACCTCCTATATTCAAGAAAATGTTCCCCATTGTTGACCCCAGAAGGGACGCATGGCAAACGGTTCCTAAGGTTGAGGGGGCAGTGTCAACGTTAGCTAAGCGCACAACTATTCCTATTGAGGACAGTTGCGCTTTTAAAGATCCTATGGATAAAAAATTGGAAGGATTGCTAAAAAAGATATTTGTTCAGCAAGGTTTCCTGCTTCAACCAATCTCGTGCATTATTCCTGTCACCACGGCAGCGTATTTTTGGTTCGAGGAACTAGAAAATTCACTCCAAAAAGAGACTCCATATGATGAAGTCATGGACAGAATTCACGCACTAAAGTTGGCTAATTCCTTTATTTTGGATGCCGCTTTCCAATTGGCTAAGTTAGCGGCGAAAAATTCAGGGTTTGCAATACTGGCGCGCAGAGCGCTTTGGCTAAAATCCTGGTCGGCGGATGTGTCGTCCAAGAATAAATTGCTTAATATTCCTTTCAAGGGTAAGACCCTTTTCGGGCTAAAATTGAAAGAGATTATTTCAGACATTACTGGTGGAAAGGGACATGCCCTCCCACAGGATAGGCTTTTCAAGGCTAAGAACAAATCTAATTTTCTTTCCTTTTGCAATTTCAGGAACGGACCGAATCCTAACTCTGCGGCCTCCAGACAAGAAGGCAACTCTTCCCAGCCTAAGCCAGCATGGAAACCATTGCAAGGCTGGAACAAGGGTAAACAGGCCAAGATGCCTGCTGCTGCTACCAAGACAGCATGAAGGGGTATCCCCCGATCCGGGACCGGATCTAGTAGGGGGCAGACTTTCTCTCTTCGCTCAGGCTTGGGCAAGAGACGTTCCGGATCCCTGGGCACTAGAAATAGTCTCTCAGGGGTATCTTCTAGAGTTCAAGGAACTTCCTCCAAGGGGAAGGTTCCACATGTCTCGCTTATCTTCAGACCAGATAAAGAGACAGGCATTCTTACATTGCGTAGGAGACCTATTACAAACCTGTTTGTAGTTCCAAAAAAAGAGGGAACTTTCAGGCCAATTCTGGATCTAAAAATTCTAAACAAATTCCTCAGAGTTCCATCAACCATTCGGACAATTTTACCAACAATCCAGGTGGGGCAATATATGACTACCGTGGACTTAAAGGATGCGTACCTGCATATTCCTATCCACAAAGATCATCATCAGTTCCTGAGGTTCGCCTTTATGGACAAACATTACCAGTTCGTGGCTCTTCCGTTCGGTTTAGCCACTGCTCCCAGAATCTTCACAAAGGTGCTAGGGTCCCTTCTAGCGGTTCTACGACCGAGGGGCATTGCTGTAGCACCTTACATAGACGACATTCTAATCCAAGCATCGTCTCCTTCCAAAGCAAAGGCTCATACAGACATTGTTCTAGCCTTTCTCAGATCTCACGGGTGGAAGGTGAACGTAGAAAAGAGTTCCCTGTCCCTGTCAACAAGGGTTCCCTTTTTGGGGACAATAATAGATTCTTTAGAAATGAAGATCTTCCTGACAGAGGTCAGAAAGTCAAAGCTTCTAAACGCTTGTCAAGTTCTTCACTCTATTCTTCAGCCTTCCATAGCTCAGTGCATGGAAGTAGTAGGATTGATGGTTGCAGCAATGGACATAGTTCCTTTTGCTCGAATTCATCTAAGACCATTACAACTGTGCATGCTCAATCAGTGGAATGGGGACTATGCAGACTTGTCTCCCCAGATTCAAGTAGACCAGGTAACCAGGGATTCTCTCCGCTGGTGGTTGTCTCACGATCACCTGTCTCAGGGAATGAGTTTCCGCAGGCCAGAGTGGGTCATTGTCACGACCGACGCCAGTCTCTTAGGCTGGGGTGCAGTCTGGGACTCTCTGAAAGCTCAAGATCTATGGTCTCGAGAAGAGTCTCTTCTTCCGATAAACATTTTAGAACTGAGAGCGATATTCAATGTGCTCCTAGTGTGGCCTCACCTAGCAAAGGCCAAATTCATAAGGTTCCAGTCGGACAACATGACGACTGTAGCGTACATCAATCATCAGGGGGGAACAAAGAGTTCCTTAGCGATGAGAGAAGTATCCAAGATCATCAAATGGGCGAAGGATCACTCCTGCCACCTATCTGCAATTCACATCCCAGGAGTGGACAACTGGGAGGCGGATTATTTGAGTCGTCAGACTTTTCATCTGGGGAGTGGGAACTCCACCCGGAGGTTTTTGCCCAGTTAACTCAACTATGGGGCATTCCAGATATGGATCTGATGGCGTCTCGCCAGAAAGCAAAGGTTCCTCGATACGGGTCCAGATCCAGGGATCCCAAGGAGACACTGGTGGATGCATTAGTGGCGACTTGGTCGTTCAACCTAGCTTATGTGTTTCCACCGTTCCCTCTCCTTCCCAGGCTTGTAGCCAGGATCAAACAGGAGCAGGCCTCGGTGATTCTAATAGCCCCTGCGTGGCCACGCAGGACTTGGTATGCAGACCTGGTGAATATGTCATCGGCTCCACCATGGAAGCTACCTTTGAGGCAGGATCTTCTAGTACAAGGTCCGTTCGAACATCCAAATCTAGTCTGTCTCCAACTGACTGCTTGGAAATTGAACGCTTGATTCTATCTAAGCGTGGGTTTTCAGATTCAGTCATAGATACTCTGGTTCAAGCCAGAAAACCTGTAACTAGGAAAATTTACCATAAGATATGGCAAAAATATATCCATTGGTGTGAATCCAAGGGATTCCCTTGGAGCAAAATTAAGATTCCTAGGATACTTTCCGTTCTCCAAGAAAGTCTGGATAAAGGTTTGTCAGCTAGTTCCTTAAAAGGACAGATATCTGCTCTGTCTGTTTTGTTACACAAACGTCTGGCAGCAGTACTGTTTACAGACCCATGACTCCTCCTTGGAGTCTAAATTTAGTTCTTTCAGTTCTTCAGGGGGTTACGTTTGAACCCATGCATTCCATAGATATTAAGTTACTATCTTGGAAAGTTCTGTTTTTGGTTGCTATTTCTTCTGCTAGAGGAGTTTCTGAATTATCTGCTTTGCAGTGTACTTCTCCCTATCTGGTATTCCATTCAGATAAGGTAGTTTTACGTACCAAGCCTGGTTTTCTTCCAAAGGTCGTTTCCAACAGGAATATTAACCAGGAAATTGTTGTTCCTTCTCTGTGTCCGAATCCAGTTTCAAAGAAGGAACGCTTGTTACACAATCTAGATGTGGTCCGTGCTTTAAAGTTCTATTTAGAAGCAACAAAGGATTTCAGACAGACATCATCCTTGTTTGTTGTCTATTCTGGTAAGAGGAGAGGGCAGAAGGCTACTGCTACCTCCCTTTCTTTTTGGCTGAAAAGCATCATCCGATTGGCTTATGAGACTGCCGGACGGCAGCCTCCTGAACGAATTACAGCTCATTCTACTAGAGCCTTGGCTTCCACATGGGCCTTCAAGAACGAGGCTTCTGTTGATCAGATCTGTAAGGCAGCGACTTGGTCTTCTCTGCATACTTTTGCCAAATTTTACAAATTCGATACTTATGCTTCTTCGGGGGCTATTTTTGGGAGAAAGGTTTTGCAAGCCGTGGTGCCTTCCGTTTAGGTAACCTGGTTTGCTCCCTCCCTTCATCCGTGTCCTAAAGCTTTGGTATTGGTTCCCACAAGTAAGGATGAAGCCGCGGACCGGACACACCAATGTTGGAGAAAGCAGAATTTATGTTTACCTGATAAATTTCTTTCTCCAACGGTGTGTCCGGTCCACGGCCCTCCCTGGTTTTTAACCAGGTTTGAAAAATGTCTTTCTTTATACACTACAGTCACCACGGCACCCTATGGTTTCTCCTTTTTCTCCTAACTGTCGGTCGAATGACTGGGGGGCGGAGCCAGAGGGGGAGCTATATGGACAGCTCTTGCTGGGTGCTCTCTTTGCCATTTCCTGTAGGGGAAGAGAATATCCCACAATTAAGGATGAAGATGTGGACCGGACACACCGTGGAGAAAGAAATTGATCAGGTAAACATAAATTCTGTTTTGAATGATAATGACTACGGTTTAAATTTTACACATTAGTTCAGTTCCCTTAAGATTAATTTTCTTGACATTGAGTTAGAAATAGTTGATGGCCAGATTAAAACAAGGACTTTTTTAAAAAGTCCAATAATTATATCGACTCCAGTAGCTGTCACCACGAAACCTGGAAAAGGAATATACCAAAAGGCCAGCTCTTGAGGTTCAGAAAAAATTGCACAGAAATAAAGGAATTCGATGAACAATCAAAAATTCTGAAAAATAGATTTATACAGAAAGGGTATGATAAGAATAAAGTTGAGCAATTGACTGTAGAAGTAAAAGGTATAGATAGAAAAACATTGCTTAAAAAAAAAAATAAGAAAGAATTAAGTGATAAAAATAATTATATGAATATACCTATGATTACCACATACTCATCACAACATAAACACTTTGAGAAAATTGTTAATAGACACTGGCATCTCCTTCTCAAAGACCCACTATTAAGCTCGAGTCTGAATAAGAACCCTAGATTCATATATAAAAAAGCACCAAATCTTAAAAGTCTACTAGCCCCAAATGAGTATAAAAAGAAAAATAATTTGATGTTCGACCAAGGCTTTAAAGACCTGGAGGGAAATAAAATAGAAGGATACTTTCCTTGTCATTTTTGCAAATCATGCAAACATAGCAGTAAATTAAAACACATTAAGTCACCAAAGACAGGGAAAGATTTTAAAATAAATGGGATTATACGTTGCACTGATGTGAATGTAATATATCTAATTAAATGTGACTGTGAGTTAATCTACCTAGGTCAAACGAGTAGAAAATTAAATGACTGCATTAGAGAGCACTTATTGTGCATTGAACATAAGAGAGAGGATACTATACTATATAGACATTTTTCAGAAGTACATCAGGGTAACGTGAATAGTATGAAATATTGGGGCATCAAGAAAATATTACAAGATGTGAGAAGGGGTGATGTAGAGAAAAAATTACTGCGTAAGGAAGCTGAATTAATATTTAATTTTGGATCACTATCCCCTGGAGGTCTCAATAGTGAATTAGACTTGAACCATTTATTCTGAAATAAAAATAAATGATTAAATAAAAAATAATAAATAAATAACAATCAGAGAATTCTTATGGAGATATGTAGGTATCAGGAAAACATTAATTATGAAAGTCTAAAGTTAAAATCCTCACTGTATCAAATATTATTTAAATAAGAACATTGTAACTTTGGATTTATATCTGCAACAGTATTACTGAATTTTTTATATGAATTGGTTTTCTCCAACATAGGTGTGTCCGGTCCACGGCGTCATCCTTACTTGTGGGATATTCTCTTCCCCAACAGGAAATGGCAAAGAGCCCAGCAAAGCTGGTCACATGATCCCTCCTAGGCTCCACCTTCCCCAGTCATTCTCTTTGCCGTTGTACAGGCAACATCTCCACGGAGATGGCTTAGAGTTTTTATTATTCAATCAAGAGTTTGTTATTTTAAAATAGTGCTGGTATGTACTATTTACTCTGAAACAGAAAAGAGATGAAGATTTCTGTTTGTAAGAGGAAAATGATTTTAGCAACCGTTACTAAAATCGATGGCTGTTTCCACACAGGACTGTTGAGAGGAATTAACTTCAGTTGGGGGAGACAGTGAGCAGACTTTTGCTGCTTGAGGTATGACACATTTCTAACAAGACGATGTAATGCTGGAAGCTGTCATTTTCCCTATGGGATCCGGTAAGCCATTTTTATTACATAAGAAAAAAAGGGCTTCACAAGGGCTTTCAAGACTGTAGACATTTTCTGGGCTAAAACGATTGATATATAAGCATATTTTATACTTCATAGCTTTGAGGAATTATTTTATTCTTGGGAATTATGTAAAATAACCGGCAGGCACTGTATTGGACACCTTATTCTCTAGGGGCTTTCCCTAATCATAGGCAGAGCCTCATTTTCGCTCCTCTATTGCGCACTTGTTTTTGGGAAGCATGACATGCAGATGCATGTGTGAGGAGCTCTGATACATAGAAAAGACTTTCTGAAGGCGTCATTTGGTATCGTATTCCCCTTTGGGCTTGGTTGGGTCTCAGCAAAGCAGATACCAGGGACTGTAAAGGGGTTAATTATAAAAACGGCTCCGGTTCCGTTATTTTAAGAGTTAAAGCTTTCAAATTTGGTGTGCAATACTTTTAAGGCTTTAAGACACTGTGGTGAAATTTTGGTGAATTTTGAACAATTCCTTCATACTTTTTCACATTTGCAGTAATAAAGTGTGTTCAGTTTAAAATTTAAAGTGACAGTAACGGTTTTATTTTAAAACGTTTTTTGTACTTTGTTATCAAGTTTATGCCTGTTTAACATGTCTGAACTACCAGATAGACTGTGTTCTGTATGTGGGGAAGCCAAGGTTCCTTCTCATTTAAATAGATGTGATTTATGTGACACAAAATTTAGAGAAAATGATGCCCAAGATGATTCCTCAAGTGAGGGGAGTAAGCATGGTACTGCATCATCCCCTCCTTCGTCTACACCAGTCTTGCCCACACAGGAGGCCCCTAGTACATCTAGTGCGCCAATACTCCTTACTATGCAACAATTAACGGCTGTAATGGATAATTCTATCAAAAACATTTTAGCCAAAATGCCCACTTATCAGCGAAAGCGCGACTGCTCTGTTTTAGAAAATACTGAAGAGCATGAGGACGCTGATGATATTGGTTCTGAAGTGCCCCTACACCAGTCTGAGGGGGCCAGGGAGGTTTTGTCTGAGGGAGAAATTTCAGATTCAGGGAAAATTTCTCAACAAGCTGAACCTGATGTGATTACATTTAAATTTAAATTGGAACATCTCCGCGCCCTGCTTAAGGAGGTGTTATCTACTCTGGATGATTGTGAGAATTTGGTCATTCCAGAGAAATTATGTAAAATGGACAAGTTCCTAGAGGTCCCGGGGCCCCCCGAAGCTTTTCCTATACCCAAGCGGGTGGCGGACATTGTAAATAAAGAATGGGAAAGGCCCGGCATACCTTTCGTCCCTCCCCCTATATTTAAGAAATTGTTTCCTATGGTCGACCCCAGAAAGGACTTATGGCAGACAGTCCCCAAGGTCGAGGGGGCAGTTTCTACTCTAAACAAACGCACCACTATACCCATAGAAGATAGTTGTGCTTTCAAAGATCCTATGGATAACAAATTAGAGGGTTTGCTTAAAAAGATGTTTGTTCAGCAAGGTTACCTTCTACAACCAATTTCATGCATTGTTCCTGTCACTACAGCAGCGTGTTTCTGGTTCGATGAACTAGAAAAGGCGCTCAATAAAGATTCTTCTTATGAGGAGATTTTGGACAGAATTCATGCTCTCAAATTGGCTAACTCTTTCACCCTAGACGCCACTTTGCAATTGGCTAGATTAGCGGCGAAAAATTCTGGGTTTGCTATTGTGGCGCGCAGAGTGCTTTGGCTAAAATCTTGGTCAGCGGATGCGTCTTCCAAGAACAAATTGCTTAACATTCCTTTCAAGGGGAAAACGCTGTTTGGCCCTGACTTGAAAGAGATTATTTCTGATATCACTGGGGGCAAGGGCCACGCCCTTCCTCAGGATAGGTCTTTCAAGGCCAAAAATAAACCTAATTTTCGTCCCTTTCGCAGAAACGGACCAGCCCCAAGTGCTACGTCCTCTAAGCAAGAGGGTAATACTTCTCAAGCCAAGCCAGCCTGGAGGCCAATGCAAGGCTGGAACAAAGGTAAGCAGGCCAAGAAACCTGCCACTGCTACCAAGACAGCATGAGATGTTGGCCCCCGATCCGGGACCGGATCTGGTGGGGGTCAGACTCTCTCTCTTCGCTCAGGCTTGGGCAAGAGATGTTCTGGATCCTTGGGCGCTAGAAATAGTCTCCCAAGGTTATCTTCTGGAATTCAAGGGGCTTCCCCCAAGGGGGAGGTTCCACAGGTCTCAATTGTCTTCAGACCACATAAAAAAACAGGCATTCTTACATTGTGTAGAAGACCTGTTAAAAATGGGAGTGATTCATCCTGTTCCATTAGGAGAACAAGGGATGGGGTTCTACTCCAATCTGTTCGTAGTTCCCAAAAAAGAGGGAACATTCAGACCAATCTTAGATCTCAAGATCCTAAACAAGTTTCTCAAGGTTCCATCGTTCAAAATGGAAACCATTCGAACAATTCTTCCTTCCATCCAGGAAGGTCAATTCATGACCACGGTGGATTTAAAGGATGCGTATCTACATATTCCTATCCACAAGGAACATCATCGGTTCCTAAGGTTCGCATTTCTGGACAAGCATTACCAGTTTGTGGCACTTCCGTTCGGATTAGCCACTGCTCCAAGAATTTTCACAAAGGTACTAGGGTCCCTTCTAGCGGTGCTAAGACCAAGGGGCATTGCAGTAGTACCTTACTTGGACGACATACTGATTCAAGCGTCGTCCCTTCCACAAGCAAAGGCTCACACGGACATTGTCCTGGCCTTTCTCAGATCTCACGGGTGGAAAGTGAACGTAGAAAAAAGTTCTCTATCTCCGTCAACAAGGGTTCCCTTCTTGGGAACAATAATATACTCCTTAGAAATGAGGATTTTTCTGACAGAGGCCAGAAAATCAAAACTTCTAAACTCTTGTCAAATACTTCATTCTGTTCCTCTTCCTTCCATAGCGCAGTGCATGGAAGTAATAGGTTTGATGGTAGCGGCAATGGACATAGTTCCTTTTGCGCGCATTCATCTAAGACCATTACAACTGTGCATGCTCAGTCAGTGGAATGGGGATTATACAGACTTGTCTCCGACGATACAAGTAGATCAGAGGACCAGAGATTCACTCCGTTGGTGGCTGTCCCTGGACAACCTGTCACAGGGGATGAGCTTCCGCAGACCAGAGTGGGTCATTGTCACGACCGACGCCAGTCTGGTGGGCTGGGGCGCGGTCTGGGGACCCCTGAAAGCTCAGGGTCTTTGGTCCCGGGAAGAATCTCTTCTCCCGATAAATATTCTGGAACTGAGAGCGATATTCAATGCTCTCAAGGCTTGGCCTCAGCTAGCAAAGGCCAAATTCATACGGTTTCAATCAGACAACATGACGACTGTTGCGTACATCAACCATCAGGGGGGAACAAGGAGTTCCCTGGCGATGGAAGAAGTGACCAAAATCATTCAATGGGCGGAGACTCACTCCTGCCACTTGTCTGCAATCCACATCCCAGGAGTGGAAAATTGGGAAGCGGATTTTCTGAGTCGTCAGACATTTCATCCGGGGGAGTGGGAACTCCATCCGGAAATCTTTGCCCAAATTACTCAATTGTGGGGCATTCCAGACATGGATCTGATGGCCTCTCGTCAGAACTTCAAGGTTCCTTGCTACGGGTCCAGATCCAGGGAACCCAAGGCGGCTCTAGTAGATGCACTAGTAACACCTTGGACCTTCAAACTAGCTTATGTATTCCCGCCGTTTCCTCTCATCCCCAGGCTGGTAGCCAGGATCAATCAGGAGAGGGCATCGGTGATCTTGATAGCTCCTGCGTGGCCACGCAGGACTTGGTATGCAGACCTGGTGAATATGTCATCGGCTCCACCATGGAAGCTACCTTTGAGACGAGACCTTCTTGTTCAAGGTCCGTTCGAACATCCGAATCTAGTCTCACTCTAACTGACTGCTTGGAGATTGAACGCTTGATCTTATCAAAGCGAGGGTTCTCAGATTCTGTCATTGATACCCTTGTTCAGGCCAGAAAGCCTGTAACTAGAAAAATCTACCACAAAATATGGAAAAAATATATCTGTTGGTGTGAATCTAAAGGATTCCCTTGGGACAAGATAAAAATTCCTAAGATTCTATCCTTTCTTCAAGAAGGTTTGGAGAAAGGATTATCTGCAAGTTCTTTGAAGGGACAGATTTCTGCCTTGTCTGTATTACTTCACAAAAAGCTGGCAGCTGTGCCAGATGTTCAAGCCTTTGTTCAGGCTCTGGTTAGAATCAAGCCTGTTTACAAACCTTTGACTCCTCCTTGGAGTCTCAATTTAGTTCTTTCAGTTCTTCAGGGGGTTCCGTTTGAACCCTTACATTCCGTTGATATTAAGTTATTATCTTGGAAAGTTTTGTTTTTGGTTGCAATTTCTTCTGCTAGAAGAGTTTCAGAGTTATCTGCTCTGCAGTGTTCTCCTCCTTATCTCGTGTTCCATGCAGATAAGGTGGTTTTGCGTACTAAACCTGGTTTTCTTCCGAAAGTTGTTTCTAACAAAAACATTAACCAGGAGATAGTCGTGCCTTCTTTGTGTCCGAATCCAGTTTCAAAGAAGGAACGTTTGTTGCACAATTTGGATGTAGTTCGTGCTCTAAAATTCTATTTAGATGCTACAAAGGATTTTAGACAAACATCTTCCTTGTTTGTTGTTTATTCTGGTAAAAGGAGAGGTCAAAAAGCAACTTCTACCTCTCTCTCTTTTTGGCTTAAAAGCATCATCAGATTGGCTTACGAGACTGCCGGACGGCAGCCTCCTGAAAGAATCACAGCTCATTCCACTAGGGCTGTGGCTTCCACATGGGCCTTCAAGAACGAGGCTTCTGTTGATCAGATATGTAAGGCAGCGACTTGGTCTTCACTGCACACTTTTACTAAATTTTACAAATTTGATACTTTTGCTTCTTCTGAGACTATTTTTGGGAGAAAGGTTTTGCAAGCCGTGGTGCCTTCCATCTAGGTGACCTGATTTGCTCCCTCCCTTCATCCGTGTCCTAAAGCTTTGGTATTGGTTCCCACAAGTAAGGATGACGCCGTGGACCGGACACACCTATGTTGGAGAAAACAGAATTTATGTTTACCTGATAAATTACTTTCTCCAACGGTGTGTCCAGTCCACGGCCCGCCCTGGTTTTTTAATCAGGTCCGATAATTTATTTTCTTTAACTACAGTCACCACGGTATCATATGATTTCTCCTATGCAAATATTCCTCCTTTACGTCGGTCGAATGACTGGGGAAGGCGGAGCCTAGGAGGGATCATGTGACCAGCTTTGCTGGGCTCTTTGCCATTTCCTGTTGGGGAAGAGAATATCCCACAAGTAAGGATGACGCCGTGGACCGGACACACCGTTGGAGAAAGTAATTTATCAGGTAAACATAAATTCTGTTTTTATATGAATTTCCCCTCTTTTATATGAATTGGTCTTGCCCCTCTTTTATAGTAATTGGTCTTTTTATAGGAATTGGCCCCTTTTTAAGATTTGGTCTCTTTTTAAGAATTGATCACTGTTTTTTAAGAATTGCTCACTGTTTTTAGAAAAATCTGATATTTTTAAGAACTTTTTAATATGGTTAAAAAAGTTTTCTTGAGGAATTTTTTAGAACAATTTTTTTAGAACGATTTTTAATTATTTTATATATAAAAGAACTTTTATTTCTATATAGGTTTATGAAATTTTCATTTGCTTAAACTAAATAATTTTCTTCCCCCCTAATATTATGAAATTAATTATTCATTTTTCAATTGGAGACTTAATGTGACATATGTTGTATGTATGGTAATCCACCAGACTTTATTATATATATTTACAAGAGTTTATTAACACATTAAATGAGCATCTTAATATGTTTTAGAGATTAAAATTGTAGAATAGTACACTGAGGAGAAATGTTTGCACTACTACTTCAGAGAACTTTGATTAAATTTGAGCATTGTGACATTTGAATAAAGGGTTAATATTTTTGCCTTTAACACCCAATGCCCTTAAATAGAGGTGGAGCTGAAGGGAAAAGTATCTTGACAAAGGCTCGTTGAGAGCCGACACGCGTTGATCTATCTACAGCTTTCCAAGATTAACTTAGCCAGAAGATTGGTGAAGTAAGACTGCATGAGAATTGGATGCAGTGAAAAACTCCCATAACCGCAACTTCAGCATTTCAGATCTGCTTAAAAGAAACCGGTCCGGTTATGCTGCTGGGGCGATAGGAGTGAGTAATTCAAAGAAGTGCGCGCACTAAAACTGGAGGAGCTGATTGGTGAACCAGAGTGCTGGTGTCATTGAAGCAGACAGTTCCGGGATTCAACAAACGCTGACAAGCAGCACCTTAGAGTGGCAGAGGATCATTCAATACGCCTGAAGTAGAAGGTACTGTGGAGTGTTATTCTTATTTGGCAAAAATAATTAAGGTACCGCTTATTCCTGAACTTTAAGGAGACTCTCAGTTCTATTATTAGCACAAGTGTATGCCGTCCAAACGGCTGGTGAAAGGAATACACACCGTTAATATAATCCCTGTTTAAATTGTGACAAACTAACAGGGAGATGATACACTGGAACTTTGTAATTGCTAAAGGCTCAAATTGAAAATTGATTTTTGAACTATCAATACAATTTCTGAAGCAAGTATTTGAAGTGTGCATTAACGTGGTATGAACTCACATATTTTTAGAATTTATCAGATAATTTTTAGATATATCAATTATTTTATATGAAGTTTTATCTGAATATTATAAGTATAAATATTATAAGTGTTTTATTATAGGTTGGAATGAATTTTGTGTGATTTGACACCGGTGTCTAATGTAGTAATTGGATAAAGCATTTTTTGTGTTGTTATTTATTTTATGAATAAATTGTGATGAATTATTGACAAACTTACTTTCTGTTGGATTCCTTTGTACATCAATTATATGTGTTAGTTGGGATTCCAATTGAAACCCGGGTCACATTTAGAGCAGTTTGCCCTTTGGGCGCCTCCCTCAACCTTTTTGTTTTCAGTTTATGACAACCATGGATTTAAAGGACGTGTACCTGCATGTTCCCATCC
Organism: Bombina bombina; assembly: GCF_027579735.1. Classification (NCBI taxonomy): domain Eukaryota; kingdom Metazoa; phylum Chordata; class Amphibia; order Anura; family Bombinatoridae; genus Bombina; species Bombina bombina. The sequence continues at coordinate 204,569,069 of NC_069501.1, read as the reverse complement.
ACAGGGACCATCACAAGTTTCTATGGTTTGCGTTTTTTAGACAAACACTTCCAGTTTGTGGCTCTTCCATTCGGCCTTGTCACAGCTCCCAGAATTTTCTCAAAGGTTCTGGGATCCCTGTTGGCGGTGCTCTGATTGCGGGGCATTGCAGTGGCGCTTTATCTGGACGACATTCTGGTTCAGGCGCCATCCTTTCAACAAGCAAGATCCCACACAGAAATGTTATCTTTACTGCAATCTCACGGAAGGAACGTAAATTTGGAAAAGAGTTCCTTAGTTCCAAATACAAAAATAATTTTCTCTTGTAAGATGTATCGAGTCCACGGATTCCTCCTTACTTGTGGGATATTCTCCTCCCCTACAGGAAGTGGCAGAGAGAGCACCCACAGCAGAGCTGCCTATATAGCTCCCCCCTTAGCTCCACCCCCAGTCATTCTCTCTGCCTGCTTAACTGCTAGGAAGGGCAAAGAGGAGTGTGGTGACAAAAATGTTAGGTTTTTATTTTCTCAAGCAAAAGTTTGTTATTTTTAAATGGTACACGGTGTGTACTATTTACTCTCTGGCAGAAAAGGGATGAAGATTTCTGCAAGGAGGATGATGATCTTAGCATTTTGTAACTAAGATCCACTGCTGTTCTCACAAGGGCTGAAGAGTACAGGAAAACTTCAGTTGGGGGAACAGTTTGCAGGCTAAACTGCATTAAGGTATGTTCAGTCTATTTTTTTCTAGACAGACTATGTTATTTCTAGAAAAGGCTGGCAATATCCCCATGAGGGAAGGGTAAGCTATTTTCAGACACTTGGATAGGAATTTCAGCTTGCATGAAGGGCTCATTAGTTACTGGTGACACTGTTTGGTAAAAACGTTTTTGTTTATTCAGTGAATGATGCAATTATAACGTTTTTTTGAAGGGACTGAAGGGGTCATTGTGGCTTGTTTTTGAGTTTTCTAACCCACATGGTTAATTTAGAGACACTCTAGTGTTTGTCTGTTAGGCCTCAAAACATTGAGTGAGGTGGGAGGGGCCTATTTTCGTGCCTCAGTTGTGCAGTTTCTTTTCCTCTGAGACTTCTAACTGCTTCTCCAGAGGTTCCTGCCGTGTTTGAGGGCTGTAAAAGAGGTTTTTTTTCCCCACAAATTGTTCTGAAGGGCAGGTAGGAGCCACAGCAGAACTGTGGCAAAGTTCTGAAAGTCTTTTTTACTGGTTTTGATGTTTTTTCAATCCGGTTTTGCCATTAAGGGGTTAATTGTTTATTTGCATAGCTGTGCAAAGTTACTAAGGCTCTATGATAATAAAAAATGTTGTTATGTTTACTGCTTTTTTACACTGTTTTGCAGAATTTGTGCAGCTTTTTTTCTCTTAAAGGCACAGTACCGTTTTATTTCTAAGTGTTATTTACTTTGATTACAGTGTTTTCCAAGATTGCTTGTTACATTACTAGCCTGTTTAACATGTCTGACACCAAGGAAAATCCTTGTTCAATATGTTTGGAAGCCATTGTGGTACCCCCTCTTAGAATATGTCCCAATTGTACTGATATGTCTATAAACTATAAAGAACATATATTAGCACTTAAAAATAGAGCAATAGATGATTCTCAGTCAGAAGTAAATGAGGGTTTAGCATCTAGCTCTCTCCAAGTGTCACAACCAGTAACGCCAAGTACCTCTAGTGCGTCAAATTCATTTATTTTACAAGACATGGCCACAGTTATGAATACAACCCTCACAGAGGTTTTATCCTGACTGCCTGGTTTTCAAGGAAAGCGGGACAGCTCTGGGTTAAGGAAAAATGCTGAGCAGTCTGACGCTTTAGTAGCCGTATCTGATATGCCCTCACAATGCTCTGAGGTACGGGTGAGGGATTTGTTATCTGAGGGAGAAATTTCTGATTCAGGAAAGACGCTTCCTCAGACAGATTCTGATATGACGGCCTTTAAATTGAAGCTTGAACACCTCCGCTTATTGCTCAGGGAGGTATTAGCGGCTCTAGATGATTGTGACCCTATAGTGGTCCCAGAGAAATTGTGTAAGATGGATAAATACTTAGAGGTTCCTGTTTACACTGATGTTTTTTTCCAGTCCCTAAGAGGATTGTGAATATTATTGCTAAGGAGTGGGATAGACCAGGTATTCCGTTCATTCCCCCTCCTGTTTTTAAGAAAATGTTTCCCATATCTGACACCATGCGGGACTCGTGGCAGACAGTTCCTAAGGTGGAGGGAGCTATTTCTACTCTGTCTAAGCGTACAACTATACCTATTGAAGTCAGTTGTGCTTTCAAAGATCCTGTGGATAAAAAATTCGAGGGTCTCCTGAAGAAAATTTTTGTTCATCAAGGTTTTCTTCTTCAACCTATTGCGTGCATTGTTCCTGCAACTACTGCAGCTGCTTTCTGGTTTGAGGCTCTAGAAGAGGCTCTTCAGATGGAGACTCCATTAGAAGAAATTTTGGACAAAATTAAGGCCCTTATATTTGCTAATTCTTTTATTACAGATGCCGCTTTTCAACTGGCTAAATTAGCGGCAAAGAATTCAGGTTTTGCCATTTTAGCATGCAGGGCGTTATGGCTTAAATCCTGGTCTGCTGATGTGTCATCTAAAACTAAACTTTTGAACATCCCTTTCAAAGGAAAGACCCTATTCGGGCCTGAACTGAAAGAGATTATTTCAGACATCACTGGAGGGAAAGGTCATGCCCTCCCTCAGGATAGATCAAATAAGATGAGGACCAAACAAAATAATTTTCGTTCCTTTTGGAATTTCAAGAGTGGTCCCGCTTCAGCTTCCTCTGCTGCAAAGCAAGAGGGGAATTTTGCCCAATCCAAGTCAGTCTGGAGACCTAACCAGGCTTGGAACAAGGGTAAACAGGCCAAGAAGCCTGTAGCTTCCTCTAAGACAGCATGAAGGGGTAGCCCCCAATCCAGGACCGGATCTAGTAGGGGGCAGACTCTCTCTCTTCGCTCAGGCTTGGGCAATAGATGTTCACAATCCCTGGGTTTTAGAAATTGTGTCCCAGGGATATTTTCTGGAATTCAAAGGCTCTCTTCCAAGGGGGACTTTTCACATTTCTCGATTGTCTGTAAACAGTGTGTAGAAGACCTACATACCATGGGGGTGATCTGCCCAGTCCCAAAAGAGGAACAGGGGCTAGGTTTTTACTCAAACCTGTTTGTGGTTTCCAAAAAAGAGGGAACTTTCAGATCAATCTTGGATCTCAACATTCTAAACAAGTTCCTCAAAGTTCCATCATTCAAGATGGAGACTATTCGGTATATTCTACCTCTGATCCAGGAGGGTCAATATATGACCACCGTGGGCTTAAAGGATGCGTATCTACACATCCCTATTCACAGAATTTTCACAAGGGTGCTAGGGTCCCTTCTGGCGGTTCTACGACCATAGGGCATAGCAGTGGCGCCTTATCTAGACGACATCTTATTTCAGGCGTCAACTTTCCAGCTATCCAAGTCTCACACGGACATTGTGTTGGCTTTTCTGAGATCTCACGGGTGGACGGTGAACATAAAAAAGAGTTCTCTCTTCCCTCTTATAAGAGTTTCCTTCCTAGGGACTCTGATAGACTCGGTAGAAATGAAAATATTTCTGATGGCGGTCAGAAAATCAAAGCTCTTAACCACTTGCCGAGCTATTCATTCCATTCCTCGGCCATCAGTGGCTCAGTATATGGAGGTAATCGGACTCATGGTAGCGGCAATGGACATAGTTCCTTTTGCCCGCCTACACCTCAGACCACTACATCTATGCAAGCTCAAACAATGGAATGGGGATTATGCAGATTTGTCTCCTCAACTGCATCTGGATCAGGAGACCAGAGATTCTCTTCTCTGGTGGTTGTTTCAGGACCACCTGTCTCAGGAAATGTGTTTCCGCAGGTCAGAGTGGCTCATTGTAACGACTGATACCAGCCTGCAACTCCCTGAAAGCACAGGGCTTATGGTCTCGGGAGGAAATATTCTAGAACTGAGAGCGATATTCAATGCGCTTCAGGCGTGGCCTCAGCTTGGGGAACTGGGAGGCGGATTTCCTAAGTCGTTAGACTTTTCATCTGGGGGAGGGGGAACTCCATCCGGAGGTATTTGCCCAGCTGATTCAGCTATGGGGCACACCAGAATTGGATCTGATGGCGTCCCGTCAGAATGCCAAACTTTCTCGTTACGGGTCCAGGTCCCGGGATCCCAAGGCGGTACTCATAGATGCTCTAGCAGTGCCTTGGGCCTTCAATCTGGCCTATGTATTTCCTCTCCTTCTACGTCTGGCTGCCAGAATAAAGCAGGAGAGAGCTTCGGTGATTCTGATAGCACCTGCGTGGCCACGCAGGACTTGGTATGCAGACCTAGTGGACATGTCCTCGGTTCTATCATGGACTCTGCCAATGAGGCAGGACCTTCTAATCCAAGGTCTGTTCACGCATCCAAATCTAATTTCTCTGCGTCTGACTGCTTGGAGATTGAACGCCTGATTCTATCAAAGCGTGGTTTCTCTGAGTCGGTCATTGATACCCTGATTCAGGCTAGAAAGCCTGTCACCAGGAAGATCTATCATAAGATTTGGCGCAAATATCTTTATTGGTGTGAATCCAAAGGTTACTCGTGGAGTAGGATTAGGATTCCTAGAATATTGTCTTTTCTCCAAGAAGGTTTGGAGAAGGGATTATCAGCTAGTTCCTTATAAGGACAAATATCTGCTTTGTCTATTCTTCTACACAAACGTCTGGCAGATGTCCCAGACGTTCCAGCATTTAGTCAGGCTTTGGTCAGAATCAAGCCTGTATTTAAACCTGTTGCTCCGCCATGGAGCCTAAATTTAGTTCTTAAAGTTCTTCAAGGGGTTCCGTTTGAACCTATGCATTCAATGGATATTAAGCTTCTATCTTGGAAAGTTTTGTTTTTAGTAGCTATCTCTTCGGCTCGAAGAGTTTCTGACCTATATGCTTTACAGTGTGATTCCCCTTATCTTATTTTCCATGCAGATAAGGTGGTTTTGCGTACCAAACCTGGGTTTCTTCCTAAGGTTGTTTCTTATAAGAATATCAATCAAGAGATTGTTGTTCCTTCACTGTGTCCTAATCCTTCTTTAAAGAAGGAACGTCTGTTGCAAATCTTGATGTGGTTCGTGCTTTAAAGTTCTACTTACAAGCAACTAAAGATTTCCATCAAACATCTTCATTGTTTGTTGTTTATTCTGGTAAGCGGAGAGGTCAGAAGGCTACGGCTACCTCTCTTTCCTTTTGGCTGAAAAGCATCATCCGTTTGGCTTATGAGACTGCTGGCCAACAGTCTCCTGAAAGAATTACTGCTCATTCTACTAGAGCTGTGGCTTCCACATGGCTTTTAAAAATGAGGCTTCTGTTAAACAGATTCGTAATGCGGCGACTTGGTCTTCGTTTCATACTTTTTCCAAAATTGATACTTTTGCTTCTTCGGAGGCTATTTTTGGGAGATAGGTTCTACAAGCAGTGGTGCCTTCCGTTTAAGGTCCCTGTCTTGTCCCTCCCTTCATCCGTGTCCTAAAGCTTTGGTATTGGTATCCCACAAGTAAGGATGAATCCGTGGACTCGATACATCTTACAAAAGAAAACATAATTTATGCTTACCTGATAAATTTATTTCTCTTGTGATGTATCGAGTCCACGGCCCGCCCTGTTTATTAAGACAGGCATATATATATATATATTTATTTTTAAACTTTCAGTCACCACTGCACCCTATAGTTTCTCCTTTTTCTTCCTAGCCTTCGGTTGAATGACTGGGGGGTGGAGCTAAGGGGGAGCTATATAGGCAGCTCTGCTGTGGGTGCTCTCTTTGCCACTTCCTGTAGGGGAGGAGAATATCCCACAAGTAAGGATGAATCCGTGGGCTCGATACATCACAAGAGAAATAAATTTATCTGGTAAGCATAAATTATGTTTTCTTAGGAACCATAATAGATTCCTTATCAATGAAGATTTTTCTGACAGAAGTCAGGAAATCAAAGATTTTCGATTCTTGCCTAGCGCTTCAGTCCTCTCCTCGGCCATCAGTGGCTCAGTGCATGGAGGTAATCGGTCTGATGGCAGCGGCAATGGACATAATCATGTTTGCCCGTTTCCACCTCAGACCTCTACATTTAGACATACACAGTCAGTGGAACGGAGATTATGCGGATCTGTCTCCGCGAATACAGCTGGAGCAGGAGACAAGGGATTCTCTTCTTTGGTGGTTGTCTCAGGATCATCTCTCCCAGGGAACCTGCTTTCGCAGACCCTCTTGGGTGATTGTGACAACAGACGCCAGCCTTCTGGGATGGGGAGCGGTCTGGGGCTCTCTAAAGGCGCAGGGAACTTGGCATCTGTTCTGCCCGTAAACATTCTGGAGCTGAGAGCAATCTTCAATTCTCTTCTGGCCTGGCCCCAGTTAGCCTCGGCCCGGTTCATCAGGTTCCAGTCAGCCAACATAACTTCAGTGGCTTACATCAACCATCAGGGAGGAACGTGGAGTTCCTTGGCCATGGCAGAGGTAGCCAAGATAATTCGGTGGGCAGAGACCCAAAATTGCTGTCTGCCGGCGATCCACATCCCAGGGGTGGCCAACTGGGAGGCGGACTTCCTGAGCAGGCAGACCTTTCACCCGGGAGAGTGGGAACTCCATCCGGAAGTGTTTTCCAGCCTGATTCTCAAATGGGGTCAGCTGGAATTGGATCTCATGGCATCTCTGCAGAATGCCAAGCTTCCGAGGTATGGGTCAAGGGACCCTCAGGCTGTACTGATAGACGTCCTGGCGGTACTATCTACACAACGACTTCTACACAATCTGGACGTGGTACATGCTCTAAAATTCTTTTTACAGGTGACTAAGGATTTTCGTCAATCTTCTGCTCTGTTTGTGGTATTCTCTGGAAAACTTAAGGGACAGAAAGCTATGGCTACTTCTCTTTCTTTGTGGTTGAAGAGTGTTATTCGTTTTGCTTATGAAACTGTTGGACAGCAGCCTCCTGAGAGAGTTATGGTTCATTCTACGAGGGCTGATTCCTCTTCCTGGGCACTCAAAAATAAAGCTTCTGTGGAACAGATTTGCAAGGCTGCAACTTGGTCCTCTCTTCACACTTTTTCAAAATTCTACAAGTTTGACACTTTTGCCTCGGCTGGGGCCGCTTTTGGGAGAAAGGTTCTTCAAGCAGTGGTGCCTTCTGTTTAGATTCCCTGTCTTGTCCCTCCCTTATCATCTGTGTACTTAAGCTTGGATATTGATTCCCAATAGTAATTAGATGATCCGTGGACATCATTTGAAAGAAAACAAAATTTATGCTTTTCTGATAAATTTATTTATTTCTTGGCACGATGAGTGCACGGTCCACCCTGTTCTTTAGACAGGTTGTTGGTATGTTATAAACGTCAGACACTTCTGCACCTTGTTGATTCTTTTCTCTCCTTTATTTCGGTCGAATGACTGGGGTTGGATAGAAGGGAGGTGATATTTAGCAGCTTTGCTGTGGTGCGTGATATTCCCAATAGTAATTAGATGAACCGTGGACTCATCGTCTCAAGAAAGAAAGAAATTTATCAGGTAAGCATAAATTTTGTTTTTGCACTTATTTTTGTCCCACTTTATCTTTCCTTCTTTTCTCCAACATAGGTGTGTCCGGTCCACGGCGTCATCCTTACTTGTGGGATATTCTCTTCCCCAACAGGAAATGGCAAAGAGCCCAGCAAAGCTGGTCACATGATCCCTCCTAGGCTCCGCCTACCCCAGTCATTCTCTTTGCCGTTGTACAGGCAACATCTCCACGGAGATGGCTTAGAGTTTTTTAGTGTTTAACTGTAGTTTTTCATTATTCAATCAAGAGTTTGTTATTTTCAAATAGTGCTGGTACGTACTATTTACTCAGAAACAGAAAAGAGATGAAGAATTCTGTTTGTATGAGGAAAATGATTTTAGCAACCGTAACTAAAATCCATGGCTGTTCCACACAGGACTGTTGAGAGCAATTAACTTCAGTTGGGGGAACAGTTTGCAGTCCTTTGCTGCTTGAGGTATGACACATTCTAACAAGACGATGTAATGCTGGAAGCTGTCATTTTCCCTATGGGATCCGGTAAGCCATGTTTATTACGATTGTAAATAAGGGCTTCACAAGGGCTTATTTAGACTGTAGACCTTTTTTGGGCTAAATCGATTGATATTAACACTTATTTAGCCTTGAGGAATCATTTATTCTGGGTATTTTGATATAATAATATCGGCAGGCACTGTTTTAGACACCTTATTCTTTAGGGGCTTTCCCAAAGCATAGGCAGAGTCTCATTTTCGCGCCGGTGTTGCGCACTTGTTTTTGAGAGGCATGGCATGCAGTCGCATGTGAGAGGAGCTCTGATACTTATAAAAGACTTCTGAAGGCGTCATTTGGTATCGTATTCCCCTTTGGGTTTGGTTGGGTCTCAGCAAAGCAGATACCAGGGACTGTAAAGGGGTTAAAGCTTAAAACGGCTCCGGTTCCGTTATTTTAAGGGTTAAAGCTTCCAAAATTGGTGTGCAATATTTTCAAGGCTTTAAGACACTGTGGTGAAAGTTTGGTGAATTTTGAACAATTCCTTCATGTTTTTTCGCAATTGCAGTAATAAAGTGTGTTCAGTTTAAAATTTAAAGTGACAGTAACGGTTTTACTTCAAAACGTTTTTTGTACTTTCTTATCAAGTTTATGCCTGTTTAACATGTCTGAACTACCAGATAGACTGTGTTCTGAATGTGGGGAAGCCAGAATTCCTATTCATTTAAATAAATGTGATTTATGTGATAATGACAATGATGCCCAAGATGATTCCTCAAGTGAGGGGAGTAAGCATGGTACTGCATCATTCCCTCCTTCGTCTACACGAGTCTTGCCCACTCAGGAGGCCCCTAGTACATCTAGCGCGCCAATACTCCTTACTATGCAACAATTAACGGCTGTAATGGATAATTCTGTCAAAAACATTTTAGCCAAAATGAACCCTTGTCAGCGTAAGCGTGGATGCTCTGTTTTAGTTACTGAAGAGCATGACGACGCTGATATTAATATCTCTGAAGGGCCCCTAACCCAATCTGAGGGGGCCAGGGAGGTTTTGTCTGAGGGAGAAATTACTGATTTAGGGAACATTTCTCAGCAGGCTGAATCTGATGTGATTACTTTTAAATTTAAATTGGAACATCTCCGCATTTTGCTTAAGGAGGTATTATCCACTCTGGATGATTGTGAAAATTTGGTCATCCCAGAGAAACTATGTAAAATGGACAAGTTCCTAGAGGTGCCGGGGCTCCCAGAAGCTTTTCCTATACCCAAGCGGGTGGCGGACATTGTTAATAAAGAATGGGAAAGGCCCGGTATTCCTTTCGTCCCTCCCCCCATATTTAAAAAATTGTTTCCTATGGTCGACCCCAGAAAGGACTTATGGCAGTCAGTCCCCAAGGTCGAGGGAGCGGTTTCTACTTTAAACAAACGCACCACTATTCCCATAGAGGATAGTTGTGCTTTCAAAGATCCTATGGATAAAAAATTAGAAGGTTTGCTTAAAAAGATGTTTGTTCAGCAGGGTTACCTTCTACAACCCATTTCATGCATTGTCCCTGTCACTACAGCCGCATATTTCTGGTTTGATGAACTGATTAAGGTGCTCGATAGTGACTCTCCTCCTTATGAGGAGATTATGGACAGAGTCAATGCTCTCAAATTGGCTAATTCTTTCACTCTAGACGCCTCTTTGCAATTGGCTAAGTTAGCGGCTAAGAATTCTGGGTTTGCTATTGTGGCGCGCAGAGCGCTTTGGTTGAAATCTTGGTCGGCTGATGCGTCTTCCAAGAACAAGCTACTAAACATTCCTTTCAAGGGGAAAACGCTGTTTGGTCCTGACTTGAAAGAGATTATCTCTGATATCACTGGGGGTAAGGGCCATGCCCTTCCTCAGGATCGGCCTTTCAAGGCAAAAAATAGACCTAATTTTCGTCCCTTTCGTAAAAACGGACCAGCCCAAGGTGCTACGTCCTCTAAGCAAGAGGGTAATACTTCTCAGGCCAAGCCAGCTTGGAGACCAATGCAAGGCTGGAACAAGGGAAAGCAGGCCAAGAAACCTGCCACTGCTACCAAGACAGCATGAAATATTGGCCCCCGATCCGGGACCGGATCTGGTGGGGGGCAGACTCTCTCTCTTCGCTCAGGCTTGGGCAAGAGATGTTCTGGATCCTTGGGCGCTAGAAATAGTCTCCCAGGGTTATCTTCTGGAATTCAAGGGACTTCCCCCAAGGGGGAGGTTCCACAGGTCTCAGTTGTCTTCAGACCACATAAAAAGACAGGCGTTCTTACATTGTGTAGAAGACCTGTTAAAAATGGGAGTGATTCATCCTGTTCCATTGAGAGAACAAGGGATGGGGTTCTACTCCAATCTGTTCATAGTTCCCAAAAAAGAGGGAACGTTCAGACCAATCCTAGATCTCAAGATCTTAAACAAATTTCTCAAGGTCCCATCGTTCAAGATGGAAACCATTCGAACTATCCTTCCTTCCATCCAGGAAGGTCAATTCATGACCACGGTGGATTTAAAGGATGCGTATCTACATATTCCTATCCACAAGGAACATCATCGGTTCCTAAGGTTTGCATTCCTGGACAAACATTACCAGTTCGTGGCGCTTCCTTTCGGATTAGCCACTGCTCCAAGGATTTTCACAAAGGTACTAGGGTCCCTTCTAGCGGTGCTAAGACCAAGGGGCATTGCAGTAGTACCCTACCTGGACGACATTCTGATTCAAGCGTCGTCCCTCCCTCGAGCAAAGGCTCACACGGACATCGTCCTGGCCTTTCTCAGATCTCACGGCTGGAAAGTGAACGTGGAAAAGAGTTCTCTATCCCCGTCAACAAGGGTTCCCTTCTTGGGAACAATTATAGATTCCTCAGAAATGAGGATTTTTCTAACAGAGTCCAGAATAACAAAGCTTCTGGACTCTTGTCGGATTCTTCATTCCGTTCCTCTTCCTTCCGTAGCTCAGTGCATGGAAGTGATCGGGTTGATGGTAGCGGCAATGGACATAGTTCCTTTTGCGCGCATCCATCTAAGACCATTACAACTGTGCATGCTCAGTCAGTGGAATGGGGACTATACAGACTTGTCTCCAAAGATACAAGTAAATCAGAGGATCAGAGACTCACTCCGTTGGTGGCTGTCCCTGGACAACCTGTCACAAGGGATGACATTCCGCAGACCAGAGTGGGTCATTGTCACGACCGACGCCAGTCTGACGGGCTGGGGCGCGGTCTGGGGATCCCTGAAAGCTCAGGGTCTTTGGTCTCGGGAAGAATCTCTTCTACCGATAAATATTCTGGAACTGAGAGCGATATTCAATGCTCTCAAGGCTTGGCCTCAGCTAGCAAGGACCAAGTTCATACGGTTTCAATCAGACAACATGACGACTGTTGCGTACATCAACCATCAGGGGGGAACAAGGAGTTCCCTAGCGATGGAGGAAGTGACCAAGATTATTCTATGGGCGGAGTCTCACTCCTGCCACCTGTCTGCTATCCACATCCCGGGAGTGGAAAATTGGGAAGCGGATTTTCTGAGTCGTCAGACATTGCATCCGGGGGAGTGGGAACTCCATCCGGAAATCTTTGCCCTAGTCACTCAGCTGTGGGGCATTCCAGACATGGATCTAATGGCCTCTCGTCAGAACTTCAAAGTTCCCTGTTACGGGTCCAGATCCAGGGATCCCAAGGCGGCTCTAGTGGATGCACTAGTAGCACCTTGGACCTTCAAACTAGCTTATGTGTTTCCGCCGTTTCCTCTCATTCCCTGGCTGGTAGCCAGGATCAATCTGGAGAGGGCGTCGGTGATCTTGATAGCTCCTGCGTGGCCACGCAGGACTTGGTATGCAGATCTGGTGAATATGTCATCGGCTCCACCTTGGAAGCTACCTTTGAGACGAGACCTTCTTGTTCAGGGTCCGTTCGAACATCCGAATCTGGTTTCACTCCAGCTGACTGCCTGGAGATTGAACGCTTGATTTTATCGAAGCGAGGTTTCTCAGATTCTGTTATCGATACTCTTGTTCAGGCCAGAAAGCCTGTAACTAGAAAGATTTACCACAAAATTTGGAAAAAATATATCTGTTGGTGTGAATCTAAAGGATTCCCTTGGGACAAGGTTAAGATTCCTAGGATTCTATCCTTCCTTCAAGAAGGATTGGAAAAAGGATTATCGGCAAGTTCCCTGAAGGGACAGATTTCTGCCTTGTCGGTGTTACTTCACAAAAAGCTGGCAGCTGTGCCAGATGTTCAAGCCTTTGTTCAGGCTTTGGTTAGAATTAAGCCTGTTTACAAACCTTTGACTCCTCCTTGGAGTCTCAATTTAGTTCTTTCAGTTCTTCAGGGGGTTCCGTTTGAACCCTTACATTCCGTTGATATTAAGTTATTATCTTGGAAAGTTTTGTTTTTAGTTGCAATTTCTTCTGCTAGAAGAGTTTCAGAATTATCTGCTCTGCAGTGTTCCCCTCCTTATCTGGTGTTCCATGCAGATAAGGTGGTTTTACGTACTAAACCTGGTTTTCTTCCGAAAGTTGTTTCTAACAAAAACATTAACCAGGAGATTATCGTGCCTTCTCTGTGTCCGAAACCAGTTTCAAAGAAGGAACGTTTGTTGCACAATTTGGATGTTGTTCGCGCTCTAAAATTCTATTTAGATGCTACAAAGGATTTTAGACAAACATCTTCCTTGTTTGTTGTTTATTCAGGTAAAAGGAGAGGTCAAAAAGCAACTTCTACCTCTCTCTCTTTTTGGATTAAAAGCATCATCAGATTGGCTTACGTGACTGCCGGACGGCAGCCTCCTGAAAGAATCACAGCTCATTCCACTAGGGCTGTGGCTTCCACATGGGCCTTCAAGAACGAGGCTTCTGTTGATCAGATATGTAGGGCAGCGACTTGGTCTTCACTGCACACTTTTACCAAATTTTACAAGTTTGATACTTTTGCTTCTTCTGAGGCTATTTTTGGGAGAAAGGTTTTGCAAGCCGTGGTGCCTTCCATTTAGGTGACCTGATTTGCTCCCTCCCTTCATCCGTGTCCTAAAGCTTTGGTATTGGTTCCCACAAGTAAGGATGACGCCGTGGACCGGACACACCTATGTTGGAGAAAACAGAATTTATGTTTACCTGATAAATTTCTTTCTCCAACGGTGTGTCCGGTCCACGGCCCGCCCTGGTTTTTTTAATCAGGTCTGATAATTTATTTTCTTTAACTACAGTCACCACGGTACCATATGGTTTCTCCTATGCTAATATTCCTCCTTAACGTCGGTCGAATGACTGGGGTAGGCGGAGCCTAGGAGGGATCATGTGACCAGCTTTGCTGGGCTCTTTGCCATTTCCTGTTGGGGAAGAGAATATCCCACAAGTAAGGATGACGCCGTGGACCGGACACACCGTTGGAGAAAGAAATTTATCAGGTAAACATAAATTCTGTTTTTTCTTTCCGTCATCTACTTGACTATATGTATGACTGAGGATTCAGGGTAGTGATTTAAAGCTCCGGTATGTTGGGGTTTTTTTCGCCTCCTACTAGTGCTCAGGAGTGAAATTACCTCATGTGATTAGTTGTGTATTCTCACAATCATAAAATAAATTAATTTACCAGGTAAACATACATTTTGTTTTCTTAGAACTTAGCGGGTGTAATTACAAAAGTACTAACGAGTTTGTAGTTTGTTCGAATTTTTTCTTAGGAATAACATATTTATGTTTGATTATAGATTCTACAGGCAGATTCAATGAACTTCCATTGGTGCCACATGTGCCCCCATCTACACTTGTGTACATTTTAGTTTTTTGGAGATAAGAAGGTTTTTAGATGCCTGGAGCAGTGGGTGGAGACATATGACACTATGGCTAAGAAATGTGGACAATAATTTTGTCTTATGGGAAGGAGGTAGAAAAATATTGTCAGAATTTGAGAAACCCTGAAATTCGATTATAATTTGTTGATGAACAGGAACCCACATTCTTTCATCACATGGTGAGAGTCCACAAGTCATATGTGGGTGTGAAATTCCCCTTATGGAGCAATGTCAAAATAATGAGTCAGAATACAGTACTTTTCACTCACATAAATAATCATTCTATGTCCAAGCCTCTCCAGTCTCAGCCTTTGTACACGTTTTGTTAATTCAGGTTGTAAACTTCAGCACTACTTTCCTTCATGCAAGCCCTCAACAACAAACTTGGAAAATATGTGCCAGAGATCCTCTTCAAATACACACCATGCTCTCTACCGAAGAAACCATGCTACTACTACGTAGCTGGGGTGTGCTCACCCCGCAACAGCAGGCTCTGCATTGTCTTCCAGCTCACTCTTCCAGCACACCATGGGACCGCCCACAGTTTGCTCACTCAAGAACAATCAGCTTCAGTCCCATAACGGTCTTGGAATCTTGAGCACTCAACCAGACTCCTTCACTCACAAAAATTACTATGTATATAAATGTCATGTAATAAAAGGCATTTTACTCACAACAATTGATCACTCTGAAGTCTGAGACTGGAGAGGCTCTGACAGAGTCTCGTCAACTCCAGCACTACTTTTTTTTCCGTAAAAACCCTCCATGACAATCTTGGGAAGTAATATGTGCAAGAGGTACCCATCAAGTACACTTTGTGCTCTCTACCGGATCAACCATGTTACTACTTTAGCTGTGTTGTCCTCACCCTGCAACTGAAGGCTTGGCACTGTCTCCTTCTAGCTAGCTCCCAGCAAACCATGTGACTGCCAACTGGCTGCGGCTTACTCAAGAAGATCGGCTCCAATACTGGGCATGGGATCTTCCGCACTCAACCAGACATTCCAAATTCCCCTCCTTACCGTTAGGAGGAGGCAAAAGACACGCCAACACACCCTCCCCTTTCTCATGATCCTTAGTCATTTTGTTTTGCCTCCTTGATGAGGAGTGAGGTGAAATGCAGATCTACATTAATTAAAAGGGCATCCTCTAAATAATCTGAGGCCCACTTCCTCCTCACTGTAACCTGCCATTCAGTGGGATAGACAAGAAGTTATCAGCCATGCAGTGAAAAGTTTTTTCTCAGTAAGAAATGTCATAGGCACCCCCGGTGAAATGTCGACTTGTCCACTAATCCTTGGTCTACAGTGAATTGCTTCTTGGGGATCCACAGCTCTCCCCAGATGAAACGTGTCCACCAATCCCCTGGTGTAGATATTGTTACTGATTTAGTTCCTTGGCATCAAGCTTGCACTGCCTAGGATGGGATTGTCTATTGAAATTAAGTTGCTGCAGCTGAGGTAAGTACAGTAGACGAAGGTGCTGTGAGGTAAGTACTTGCACCTTCATAGCCCACTGACTATTAGCATGAACATGTTCACATCTGTATTGGGACTTATATTTCTATACCATACCGCTTATACTAGCAGTTTATAGCACTTTTGGGCACTTTTTAAAAACTTTGATTTGAGGTGGGCTTAGCTCACTCAGAGGTTGCTTTTGAGCTGTACACAGTATCTTTTTCTCTTGCAAGGTGTATCCAGTCCACGGATTCATCCTTTACTTGTGGGATATTCTCATTCCCTACAGGAAGTGGCAAAGAGAGCACACAGCAAAGCTGTCCATATAGCTCTCCCTCTAGCTCCACCCCCCAGTCATTCTCTTTGCCCACTCATAGCACTAGGGTCTCTCTACGGGAGGGTAAAGTGAATGTGGTGTTAGAATTGTAGTTTTTATTCAATCAAAAGTTTGTTATTTTAAATGGTACCGGTTTGTACTATTTACTCTCTAGCAGAAAAGTGATGAAGATTTCTAATGAGAGGAAAATGATTTTAGCATGTTGTAACTAAAATCCACTGCTGTTCCCACACAGGACTGAGGAGTACCAGAAAACTTCAGTTGGGGGGAACGGTTTGCAGGGTAATCTGCAATGAGGTATGTTCAGTCATTTATTTCTAGACAAGACTGAGATAATGCTAGAAGAGACTGACAATATCCCCATGAGGGGAGGGTAAGCTATGTTCACAGACTTAGTAAGGAATTGAATGCTTACATAACAGGGCTAATTATGCTGGTTGACACTGATTCAGGGCAATCGATTGTTTATTAAAGAAAAATATAGTTTGTAGACACTTTGAAAGTCCTTTTGGGGTTCTTTCTGGGGTTATTACCCACATGGCTGGTTTTTAGTCACTTAAGAGTGATTTACTAGGCCTCACAACTCCGGAGTAGAGTGGGAAGGGCCTAATTTCGCGCCTCAGATGCGCAGTTAGAATTGCAGAGAAGTTCATGCTGCTTCACATGGAGGGTCCTACTGCTGTTTGAGGGCCTTATAGAAGCTATATTCCCCCAAATTGCTGCATTTTTCACTGTTTTGTAAAATTGTGTGCTCTTTTTATCTCTTAAAGGCACAGTAACGTTTTTTTCAAATTGTGTTTTTTATTTGATTAAAGTGATTTCCAAGCCTGCTTGTATATATTACTAGTCTATTAAACATGTCTGACACTAAGGAAAATCCTTGTTCAATGTGTTTAGAAGCCATGGTGGAACCCCCTCTCAGAATGTGTCCCACTTGTACTGATATGTCTATACACTTTAAAGATCATATTGTTGCACTTAAAAATTATGCCCAAGATGATTCTCAGACTGAAGGTAACGAGGGTAGCCCGTCTGCCTCTCCCCAAGTCTCACAACCAGTTACGCCCGCGCAAGCGACGCCTAGTACCTCTAGTGCGTCTAACTCTTTTACATTACAAGACTTAGCGGCAGTCATGGATAATTCTCTTACAGCCTTCTTATCTAAACTGCCCGTGTTACCCACAAAGCATAATTGCTCCGTTTTAAGAACAGATTATGAGCATTCTGACGCTTTGGTAGCCATATCCGATATACCCTCACAACGCTCTGAAGTGGGAGCGAGGGATTTGATGTCTGAGGGAGAAGTCTCTGATTCAGGAAGGGTTCCTCCTCAGACAGATTCAGATACATTGGCTTTTAAATTTAAACTAGAACACCTCCGCGTTTTGCTTAGGGAGGTATTAGCTACTCTGGATGACTGCGACCCTTTGGTGATCCCAGAGAAATTGTGTAAAATGGACAAGTACCTAGAGGTCCCTGTTTACACGGATACGTTTCCGGTCCCTAAGAGGATTGCGAATATTGTTACTAGGGAGTGGGATAGACCAGGTGTTCCCTTTGCTCCCCCTCCTGTTTTTAAGAAAATGTTCCCCATACCTGACCATGTGCGGGACTCGTGGCAGACGGTCCCTAAGGTGGAGGGGGCTATTTCTACACTTGCTAAACGCACAACCATACCAATTGAAGACAGTTGTGCTTTTAAAGTCCCTATGGATAAGAAGTTAGAGGGGTTACTTAAGAAAATTTTTGTTCAACAAGGTTTTCTTCTCCAACCTATTGCCTGCATTATTCCTGTAACTACTGCAGCTGCTTTCTGGTTTGAGGCGCTGGAAAACTCACTCCAGACGGAGACCTCATATGAGGAAATTATGGATAGCATTAACGCTCTAAAGCTAGCTAATTCTTTTATCACTGACGCCGCTTTCCAAATAGCTAAGTTAGCGGTGAAAAATTCAGGTTTCGCCATTTTGGCGCGCAGGGCGCTATGACTAAAGTCCTGGTCGGCCGATGTGTCGTCTAAATCCAAGCTTTTGAACATTCCTTTCAAAGGAAAGACCCTCTTCGGGCCTGAATTGAAAGAGATTATTTCAGATATCACCGAGGGAAAAGGCCATGCTCTCCCTCAGGACAAGCCCTTTAAGACAAAGAACAAAGCTAATTTTCGTTACTTTCGCAATTTCAGGAACGGCCCCGCTTCATCCTCTCCGGCTGCAAAGCAAGAGGGTAACGCTTCACAGCCCAAGGCAACCTGGAAACCTTACCAGGCCTGGAATAAGGGTAAACAGGCCAAAAAGCCTGCAGCTGCCACCAAGACAGCATGAAGGGGTAGCCCCCGATCCGGGACCGGATCTAGTAGGGGGCAGACTCTCTCTTTTCGCTCAGGCCTGGGCAAGAGATGTACACGATCCTTGGGCATTAGAGATTGTAGCCCAGGGATACCTTTTCTCTGCATGTATTTTAACCCACGCTAGTTTTTCCCTGGTAGTAAATTATTTGATGCACACTAGCCTTCAGGTCGTCTTGATGGTGTGTGTACTTTTTGGCGCCATTTTGTTTGATGCCCACCTAACTTTATTCAAACAACAGTGCTGAAATTATGGGGGCCATGCCTCTTTCAATGAAGCATATAATGTCAGTTCAGAATTTTATCATCTTCTAGATTTTGGCCTGCTAAGGTTAATGTTTTTAGTTATAAGACTGCTGTGTCCTCAGAGGGAGTGTTTTTTCTCTGGTGATCAAGAGTCTTACTCTGATCTTTTTACTGACATCCTTTTATTTATGTTAAGCATATTCATTCTCTTTTCTTTTGCAAGATGTACCGAGTCCATGGATTCATCCTAACTTGTGGGATATTGTCCTTCCTGACAGGAAGTAGCAAAGAGAGCACCACAGCAGAGCTATCTATATAGCTCCCCCCTTAACTCCACCCCCAGTCATTCTCTTTGCTGGCTCTAAGCAGGAAGGGTAAAGAGAAGAGGTGTTAAACTGTTAGTTTTATTTTATCTTCAATCAAGTGTTTGTTATTTTTAAATGGTACCGGTGTTGTACTATTTACTCTCAGGCAGGACATAGATGAAGATTTCTGCCTGGAGGATGATGATCTTAGCATTTGTAACTAAGGTCCACTGCTGTTCCCACATGAGCTGAGGAGTACAGGAAAACTTCAGTGTGAGGAACGGTTTCTTGCTATACAGCAATGAGGTATGTTCAGTCATATTTTCTGCAAAGACTGGGTTAACTCAGAAAGGCTGACAGTGTCCCCATTAGGGGAAGGGTAAGCAGTAATCCTAGTGTTATCAGAGGTTTTTACTAGCTTGCATAAAGGGTTAATTTTTTGTGGGCACTCAGTTTGTTATGTGAATTTGGGACAAGCGTTTTTGTGTCTGGGAGTAACGTTTTTCTGTTTTATGGGACATTTGCTTGAGGGTTCTTTGGGGTTGTTTATAACCCACATGGCTTTCAGGCAGGGTTTGTTAGTTTTGTGTAGGCCCCAGCAACATCGAGTGAGGTGGGCGGGGCCTACATTTACAAGCAGCAAGCAACTTCTCCTGAGGTCCTGAGAGTCTTCTGAGGGACTAATTGAAGCTTTAAACCCCATATTATCGCTTCCTAAGGGCAGGTAGGGCCACAGCAGAGCAGTGGCAAGGTGCTTTAGGGGGTTTTAACCGGTTTTAGACACTTATCAATCCAGTTTTTTCATTTGGGGGTCTATTGCTTTTTTACTTGTGGTGCAATCCTTCTAAAGCTTAGTGGGTACACTGTTAAAATTTCAGAATTTTTGAAGCAATTTTAACCTGTTTTGCAGTTTGTGTATGCCTTTTTTTCTCTTAAAGGTACAGTACCGTTTTTGCAAATTGTGTTTTTTTCATTAAATAAAGTGTTTTCCAAGCTTGCTTGCTTCATTACTAGCCTGTTAAGCATGTCTGACACTGAGGAAACTCATTGTTCAATTTGTTTAGAAGCCATTGTGGAACCCCCTCTAAGAATGTGTCCCAATTGTACTGATTTGTCTATAAATTGCAAACAGCATATTTTGACTTATAAGAATTTGGCATTAAATGATTCTCAGACAGAAGTAAATCAGGTTTCGCCATCTAGTTCTGCCCAAGTGTCACAACCAGTTACGCCCGTACAAGCGACGCCAAGTACTTCTAGTGCCTCTAATTATTTCACCTTGCAAGATATGGCTTCAGTTCTGAATACTACCCTCACAGAGGTTTTATCTAAACTGCCAGGGTTGCAAGGGAAGCGCAGTAGCTCTGGGTTAAGAACAAATGCTGAGCCTTCTGACGCTTTAGTAGCCGTATCCGATATTCCCTCACAATGTTCTGAGGTAGGGATGAGGGATTTGCTGTCTGAGGGAGAGATTTCTGATTCAGGAAAGATGTTCCCTCAGACAGATTCAGATATGACAGCATTTAAATTTAAGCTAGAGCACCTCCGTTTATTGCTCAGGGAGGTTTTAGCTACTCTGGATGATTGTGACCCTATTGTCGTTCCAGAGAAATTGTGTAAAATGGACAAATATTTAGAGGTTCCTGTTTACACTGATGTTTTTCCGGTCCCTAAGAGGATTTCGGACATTGTTACTAAGGAGTGGGATAGACCAGGTATTCCGTTCGCTCCCCCTCCTGTTTTTAAGAAAATGTTCCCCATTTCTGACACCATAAAGGACTTATGGCAGACGGTCCCTAAGGTGGAGGGAGCTATTTCTACTCTGGCTAAGCGTACAACTATACCTATTGAAGACAGTTGTGCTTTCATTGATCCTATGGATAAAAAGTTAGAGGGACTCCTAAAGAAAATTTTTGTTCATCAGGGTTTTCTTCTTCAACCTATAGCGTGCATTGTTCCGGTAACCACTGTAGCTGCTTTTTGGTTTGAGGCTCTAGAAGAGGCTCTTCAGATGGAGACCCCACTAAATGATATTTTGGACAGAATTAAGGCCCTTAAGTTGGCTAATTCTTTTATTACAGACGCCGCTTTTCATCTTGCTAAGTTAGCGGCAAAGAATTCAGATTTTGCCATTTTAGCGCGAAGAGCATTATGGCTTAAGTCCTGGTCAGCTGATGTGTCATCTAAATCTAATCTTTTGACCATCCCTTTCAAAGGTAAGACCCTATTCGGGCCTGCACTGAAAGAAATCATTTCAGACATCACTGGAGGGAAGGGTCATGTCCTCCCTCAAGATAAGTCAAATAAGACAAGGACCAAACAAAATAATTTTCGTTCCTTTCGAAACTTCAAGGGTGGTCCCGCTTCCTCTTCCCCTGCTGCAAAGCAAGAGGGGAACTTTGCTCAATCTAAGCCAACCTGGAGACCTAACCAGGCTGAGAACAAGGGTAAACAGGCCAAAATGCCTGCTGCTGCCACTAGGACAGCATGAAGGGGTAGCCCCGGATCCGGGACCGGATCAAGTAGGGGGCAGACTTTCTCTCTTTGCTCAGGCCTGGACAACAGACGTTCAGAACTCCTGGGCCGTAGAAATTGTAACCCAGGGGTATCTCCTAGATTTCAAAGATTCTCCTCCAAGGGGGAGGTTCCATCTTTCTCAATTGTCTGTAAACTAGACAAAAAGAGAGGCGTTCTTACGCTGTGTAGAAGACCTTTTTACCATGGGAGTGATCTGCCCAGTTCCGAAAACAGAACAGGGGCAAGGTTTCTGCTCCAATCTGTTTGTGGTTCCCAAAAAAGAGGGAACCTTCAGACCAATTCTAGATCTCAAGATCCTAAACCAATCCTAAGAGTTCCATCCTTCAAGATGGAGACCATTCGGACTATTTTACCAATGATCCAGGAGGGTCAATATATGACTACCTTGGATCTAAAGGATGCGTATCTACACATTCCTATCCACAAAGATCATCACCAGTTCCTCAGGTTTGCCTTTCTAGACAGGCATTACCAGTTTGTGGCTCTTCCCTTCGGGTTGGCCACGGCGCCAAGAATCTTCACAAAGGTGCTAGGGTCCCTTCTGGTGGTCCTAAGGCCGAGGGGCATAGCAGTGGCACCTTATCTAGACGACATCTTAATTCAAGCGTCGACTTTCCAACTTGCCAAGTCTCACACGGACTTAGTGTTGGCCTTTCTAAGATCTCATGGGTGGAAGGCGAACGTGAAAAAGAGTTCTCTTATTCCTCTCACAAGAGTTCCATTCCTGGGAACTCTGATAGATTCGGTGGACATGAAAATATTTTTGACTGAGGTCAGGAAATCAAAGATTTTAACCACCTGCCGAGGTCTTCATTCCATTCCTCGGCCGTCAGTGGCTCAGTGTATGGAGGTAATCGGACTTATGGTAGCGGCAATGGACATAGTTCCGTTTGCTCGCTTTCATCTCAGACCACTGCAACTATGCATGCTCAAACAGTGGAATGGGGATTATGCAGATTTATCTCCTCAGATAAATCTGGATCAAGAGACCAGAGACTCTCTTCTTTGGTGGTTGTCACAGGATCACCTGTCCAGGGAAATGTGTTTCCGCAGGCCAGCGTGGGTTATTGTGATGACGGACGCCAGCCTACTGGACTGGGCTGCAGTCTGGAATTCCCTGAAAGCACAGGGTTTGTGGACTCAGGAGGAGACCCTCCTACCAATAAATATTCTGGAATTAAGAGCGATATTCAATGCTCTTCAGGCGTGGCCTCAGCTGGCTTCGGCTGGATTTATCAGGTTTCAGTTGGACAACAAAATAAAGAGGGGAACCTAATCTATATTGTCACTAATATACATATATATAGTATGGATGCCAAATAATGATGCTTAGTATAACTTGCAGGGTCATGTATCCATTATATAAAAGTTTCAGTCAATCATATAGTTAAATAACTTAGCAGCACCCCGCAATCCTGGAGTGTAATATGCAGACCAGTTTAAGTAAAATTAACCAGAAAATGTAGGTACAGCAATCCTGAGCAAGTAACGCTCCTTGACAACCCCAATACCCGGTACTTAGGTAACAGATGCAAAAAATATATAGTATTTCAAAGGCAAGTATATATAGAACACGAACAGTCTCAGAGTATTCAGGGCCAATTTCACTCACCAGCTGCCGTCTTACACCGGGAACCAACCCGTCCACTACATGCGGAAATGAGAATTATCTCAGGCAGCCTGGGAGTCTTTCATGTACGCTTCACCGGGTCCCAGCCCGTCCACCATTAGCGGAGCGAACGCTGTCTGTGTTCCAGCCTTGGGCGTGTCCCACCGCTCCTCCCCGATTGGTCCTTGTGGGGAGTCGAGCCTCTGACGTAGTACGGTAGGATCAAAGGAACAAGATCCGCAATCAAATGTGAAGAATCCTGTCGATCTGAGGTGAAATGTACCGGGTATAGGGGAACTTGTATGTCCATATAGCGGGATGCTACACCATTGATCAGCTTGTTTCTTTGGTCTTTTCAGTCTTTGGTCCGCACCTCCAGCCGGCAAAAGCAGCCAGGTGCCTGGTAGTGGCAAAGGAGAAGTCCAAGCAGAAAAAAAGAGAAATATTACCAGGCACCTTGTATAGTTAAAAGTAATAAACTTTATTAAGTCAAATTAAAACATATTGAGAGAGGGGATAAAACATCCCTGAAGTTAAACAGACTAACATGTTTCGGCACAAAACACCGTAATCATAGTCCCTAAAAACTTTTAAAACAAACCGCCTTTTCAACCTAATGCTTTCATTTCATTGGTGAATTGCTAATTAGAATTTAAAGGCATACAGGGGATGGAGCATTAGTAAATGACTAACTAACTAAAGTTACATGAATAAGCTGCCTGTGCATAGATCTACATAGTTACAAATACACCTGTCGAGTTAAACACACAGTACACTCACCATCTTTATATACAGTTTAAACACTTAGTGAGTAATCAATACGTATTTATATAAATAAATAATCACAGAGTTTACATAAGTCTGTTTATACTACCTCCACATGAAAGACAACCATTAAAGGAATTGATGTGCAACCCCCAAAATTTGTGAAAGGGTACCTATAGATCTAAACAGTTAGAAGTGAGTTGTGCACACCAAAATATACCATTTGGAGGAAATGGTATTTCGTTGTCATATTTAATATGGAAAAAGGTATACATATCTCCCAAATATAAATGCAAATCTTCCATCTTGAATGGTTGGTTCCAAGAAGTACGGATATAGTGTGGAATAAAATAGAATATAATATAATAAGATAGGAGGCACCTAATAAGGGGCTATATCTGGTAACCACTAACCATATATCAACAGGCCAAGCATTAATTTGTATCCAATGTGTTTAATATATATGTATATATGATGGTATACAGAAAAAATTGATGTTGTTTGTCCCTCCCATTACAGAGTAGCTAGACAGATCACTAGTTCGCCTAAATTGCTAATGTACTTAGAAAAAAGTAAAAGGACTTCTCTATCCTAACGTCCCTTGAATACCTAAATCTCATATGTAAATATAGGTGTGTATATATAATATATATTGAAAAACATATTATATATAAATAATAAAGATGAATAGGAGCTAATTCCAATGATTAATAAAATCATATTCGGAATTTAGTCCCAGAGGTTTTTTGGTTTGTAATCTGAAAATCCAATACATTTCCTGTCTGGATAGGATCTTAAACAGGTTCCCCCCTCTCTTTTGAGGAAGGACCTTTTCCACAATCGTCCATTTCAACGAGCGACAGTCTTGGTCATGTCGCTGGACGAAATGGGACACCAAAGGTGTGTTGCTTTTTCCCACCCGTATGGTCGACAGATGTTCCCTGATCCTGGATCTGACATCCCTGGTGGTCAATCCTATGTATTGAAGTTCACATGTTGAGCACCAGAGTAAATAGATACAATTAGTTGATCTGCAATTAAGACAAGAGGTAATTTCGAAATTTTCCCTGGTTACCACCGAAGAAAAACTGTTACCCACTTGAACATGTTCACAGGCCTTGCACTGTGAATAGCCACACCTGTAGGTACCTCTATGTCTAAGCCAAGAGGAGGATGGTCCACCTGTTGAGTCAGGCTTCCTAAGCATAGATGGCGAAACTGAATTGCCAATAGTTTTGTTTCTCCTATAGGAGAACCTACAGCCTTTTCTAGCCGTCACGGCCAGAGCATCATCCGCCACCAGCAGGTGGAAATGATTTTTCACTATTTCACAGATCTCCTCATATTGGGCTGAGTAGTCCGTGACGAAGGTCAATTTATTTTCTTGGTCTTCCCTAAAGGGTTGCTTATCCTTTAAAAGTTTTTCTCTAGGAAGGGAGTTAACCTCATACCTAGCCTTTTTAATGACCTTTTTATTGTACCCTCTTTGCAGTAACCGTTGTTCTAATTCGTCTGCATGCCTCTTGTAGCTGAGGGGTAGAGTGCAATTGCGTTTCAATCGCACAAACTGTCCCTTAGCTACCGAATAGGGCATTTGTTTCGGATGACAGCTCTTAGCATGTAGGAGACTGTTACCTGATATAGGTTTCCTGTAGACTTCAGAGGTGACCATACCTGTTGGCCATCCCTTCAATTCCAAGTCAAGATAATGCACTATGTTCTTGTTGAACTCAAATGTGAACCGTAGGTTCACATCATTTATTCTCAGATAGTCCACAAAACATTCAGCTTGTTCTTTCTCACCCTGCCAGACAAACAGCAGGTCGTCTATGTAGCGTAGGTATAGCAGGATTGCAGGTCTGAAGGGGTTCCCATCTGCATAGATGCTGGACCGCTCCCACCAACCCATGAACAAGTTAGCATAGGTTGGCGCAAACTTGGCACCCATGGGGGTCCCGCATCTCTGCAAATAGAACTCCCCCTCAAATTGGAAATAATTATGTGATAGTAAAAACTGTGTCACCTCTAATACAAAGTTTCTAAATGGTTCACTGTGTGTTGTCCCATTCTCTAGAAAATAAGCAACTGCTTTCAACCCCCAAGCATGGGGTATAGAGGAATATAATGAGACAACATCCACAGTGAGCCATCCACAGTCCGAGGACCATCTCAAGCCTTCAACCTTATTCAGCACCTGTTTGGAATCTCTAGTATAACTAGGGAGAGATTTGACAAGGGGTTGAAGCACCCCATCCAACCACTCCGAAAGGTGTTCCAGCATAGAACCTATCCCATTTACTATAGGTCTGCCCTGTACATTCGATAGAGTCTTATGCACCTTCGGTAGATGGTGAAAGAGTGGGATAACCGGGTGTTCCACATAAAGATATTTGGATGTTTCTAAATCAATAAGCCCATCCTCTACTGCTCCATCCAGAAGGTGCATAAGCTCTCGTTGAAACCTATTGGTAGGGTTCTGTCTGAGGTGTTCATAGCTATCTGCATCTTGCAGTTGTCTCAAAGCCTCCTTAACGTAATCATCCCTGTCCATTAGGACCACTGAACCTCCCTTATCAGCTTGCTTAATCACCAGATCAGGATTCTGTTCCAGTGATTTAAGTGCTGAACGTTCATTTCTAGTTAAGTTATTACCACCTGTTGTTCGTGTCAATGAAAGCTGTCTTAAATCATTTTCCACTCGTTTGTAAAAGGTTTCAATAATGTTGCCTCTGCTCTGGATTGGGTAGAAAGTGGAGGGGTTACGATACCTTTTAACAATATCCTTGCTGTTGGTCCCATTCATTGAAGTGGACCCCTCCGCTTCTAACTCCCCCAGAGCTATCAGGTCGCATGTCTCCAAAAACCCTAGATCATTAGGCCAGAAATTGTTGTTCACATTGCCAGATGTTGTGGATATATGGTCTTGGTTGGTGTCCCCAAAGTGTTTACGCAGGGTGATATTGCGTACGAATTTATTCAAGTCAAGCATAGTTTTAAAAAGGTTAAAATTCACTGTGGGTACAAAACCAAGGCCATATGACAGAACTTTCTTTTCTTCTTTAGTTAGTTCATAACTGGACAGGTTTAGGACGGTACATATTTGGACGGGGCACGAGTCTGCCTCTGAGGGTATCTCCCTTGCTGAGGTATCTGTGTGCTCGTGCCCCCCCCCATCTCTCGGATGTTGACCTATCCGAAAAACCTGTTCCAGTTGCAACAATTCCTCATCCCTGACCTGTCCACCAGTGGCACCCTGATGAGTGGAATGGTAACTACTAGTCCCTTGCTGAATGGAAGGATGTTGATGGCTATCAGTACCAAAATGTGTTGGTACATAATTATGGCTACCACCACGCTGCTGTATAGAGGGGTAGTGGTGATCAAATTGATCAGCAGTGGTTGCTTGATATCTATTATACTGGTTCTGTCTGCCTCTGGTGTAACCTGCATAGTGTGAGGCTCTGGTTCTACCAAAACCTGGCCTATTGCCTCTCCCTCTTGGAGGGAGATTATAGCCCCCTGTCCTATTGTAGTTGGTGTTCATTTCTACTAAATCCTGGGGAAAACTCCCCTCATTATCTGACTGGGAGCTCTCCCCTCCTGAATCAGCCTCACTTTCAGAAAAAGAAACCACTTTATTGCCTCTACCCCTGCGTCTTCTGCCCCTCCCACGTCTTCCTATCCTATTTTGATTCTGAGACCTCCTAGTCTGTATCCTCTGGCTTTTGTTCCATATGTAAACCTTATTGTTATCATAATCAGCCCTATCCCGAATGAATTTGGTGTGTTTAATAGCCACTAATTCATTCTTAATCTCTATTAGAGTGTGTTGTAAAACATTGTCAAACTTAGGATAATCCACATCTTTACAAAACTTATTCAAAAGTAATTGAACATCATCAATTTCAGACCTAATAATGACCAAAAGATTTGTTTTAAAGGTAATCAAGAGTTTCATTAACCTCACAGAACAGTCACTGAGTATATTATTCCACATCTCTATGAATTCCTGATCTTCTGTCTCAAATGTAGGAAATTTATTCATTCTGAGACCTCTTGGTATCATGTTCTGTGCTAAGTATTTTTCCAAAGTCCAAATGTCCCATTTGAGCTTTTTCTCTTTGGTCAATAAATATTCCATATCATCAAACAACATGGGTAAATTGTAATTATTTCGATCCTGTGAAAAAACATGCTCCAAATCTCTGTTATCCCCATCTCTCTCTTCCACTTTCTTAAGTGAAAAGTATGAGACTACAGCAGTCTCTTCTTGTGTATGCTGCATAGTGACAAAAATAGATTAAGGCTAGCGGTCAGCCACAAACCACTAATAATAATGAAAACAAAATAAAGAGGGGAACCTAATCTATATTGTCACTAACATACATATATATAGTATGGATGCCAAATAATGATGCTTAGTATAACTTGCAGGGTCATGTATCCATTATATAAAAGTTTCAGTCAATCATATAGTTAAATAACTTAGCAGCACCCCGCAATCCTGGAGTGTAATATGCAGACCAGTTTAAGTAAAATTAACCAGAAAATGTAGGTACAGCAATCCTGAGCAAGTAACGCTCCTTGACAACCCCAATACCCGGTACTTAGGTAACAGATGCAAAAAATATATAGTATTTCAAAGGCAAGTATATATAGAACACGAACAGTCTCAGAGTATTCAGGGCCAATTTCACTCACCAGCTGCCGTCTTACACCGGGAACCAACCCGTCCACTACACGCGGAAATGAGAATTATCTCCGGCAGCCTGGGAGTCTTTCATGTACGCTTCACCGGGTCCCAGCCCGTCCACCATTAGCGGAGCGAACGCTGTCTGTGTTCCAGCCTTGGGCGTGTCCCACCGCTCCTCCCCGATTGGTCCTTGTGGGGAGTCGAGCCTCTGACGTAGTACGGTAGGATCAAAGGAACAAGATCCGCAATCAAATGTGAAGAATCCTGTCGATCTGAGGTGAAATGTACCGGGTATAGGGGAACTTGTATGTCCATATAGCGGGATGCTACACCATTGATCAGCTTGTTTCTTTGGTCTTTCTAAGATCTCATGGGTGGAAGGCAAACGTGAAAAAGAGTTCTCTTATTCCTCTCACAAGAGTTCCATTCCTGGGAACTCTGATAGATTCGGTGGACATGAAAATATTTTTGACGGAGGTCAGGAAATCAAAGATTTTAACCACCTGCCGAGGTCTTCATTCCATTCCTCGGCCGTCAGTGGCTCAGTGTATGGAGGTAATCGGACTTATGGTAGCGGCAATGGACATAGTTCCGTTTGCTCGCTTTCATCTCAGACCACTGCAACTATGCATGCTCAAACAGTGGAATGGGGATTATGCAGATTTATCTCCTCAGATAAATCTGGATCAAGAGACCAGAGACTCTCTTCTTTGGTGGTTGTCACAGGATCACCTGTCCAGGGAAATGTGTTTCCGCAGGCCAGCGTGGGTTATTGTGATGACGGACGCCAGCCTACTGGACTGGGCTGCAGTCTGGAATTCCCTGAAAGCACAGGGTTTGTGGACTCAGGAGGAGACCCTCCTACCAATAAATATTCTGGAATTAAGAGCGATATTCAATGCTCTTCAGGCGTGGCCTCAGCTGGCTTCGGCTGGATTTATCAGGTTTCAGTTGGACAACATCACGACTGTAGCTTATATCAATCATCAGGGGGAACAAGGAGTTCCTTGGCGATGATAGAAGTTTCCAGGATAATCCGATGTGCAGAGACGCACTCTTGCATCTATCAGCGATCTATATCCCAGGGGTGGAGAACTGGGAGGCAGATTTTCTAAGTTGTCAGACTTTTCATCCGGGGGAGTGGGAGCTCCCTCCGGAGGTGTTTGCTCAACTGGTTCAGCTATGGGGCACACCAGAATTTGATCTGATGGCGTCTCGTCAGAATGCCAAACTTCCTCGTTACGGATCCAGGTCAAGGGATCCTCAGGCAGTACTGATAGATGCTCTAGCAGTAACCTGGTCGTTCAACCTGGCTTATGTGTTTCCACCATTCCCTCTCCTTCCGCGTCTGATTGCCAGAATCAAACAGGAGAAAGCTTCGGTGATTTTGATAGCGCCTGAGTGGCCACGCAGGACTTAGTATGCAGACCTGGTAGACATTTCATCTCTGCCACCATGGACTCTGCCACTGAGACGGGACCTTTTGATTTAAGGTCCATTCAAGCATCCAAATCTAATTTCTCTGTAACTGACTGCTTGGAGATTGAACGCTTGATTTTATCAAAGCGGGGTTTCTCTGAGTCGGTCATAGATACCTTGATTCAGGCTCGAAAGCCTGTCACCAGGAAGATCTATCATAAGATATGGTGTAAATATCTTTTTTGTTGTGAATACAAAGGCTATTTATGGAGTAAGATCAGGATTCCTAGGATTTTGTATTTTCTCCAAGAAGGATTGGAGAAACGATTGTCCGCTAGTTCCTTAAAGGGACAGATATCTGCTTTGTCTATTCTGTTGCACAAGCGTCTGGCAGATGTCCCAGACGTTCAGGCTTTTTGTCAGGCTTTAGTTAGAATTAAGCCTGTGTTTAAACCTGTTGCTCCGCCATGGAGTCTCAATTTAGTTCTTAAAGTTCTTCAGGGGGTTCCATTTGAACCCATGCATTCCATAGATATTAAGCTTCTATCTTGGAAAGTTCTGTTTCTAGTTGCTATCTCTTCAGCTGGAAGAGTTTCTGAACTATCTGCATTACAATGTGACTCACCTTATCTTGTTTTCCATGCTGATAAGGTGGTTTTGCGTACCAAACCTGGGTTCCTCCCTAAGGTTGTTTCTAACAGGAATATCAATCAGGAAATTGTTGTTCCTTCTCTGTGTTCTAATCCTCCTTCTAAGAAGGACCGTCTGTTGCACAACTTGGACGTGGTTCGTGCCTTGAAGTTTTATTTGCAGGCAACCAAAGATTTTCGCCAATCATCTTCTTTGTTTGTTGTCTATGCTGGAAAGCGTAGAGGTCAATAGGCTACGGCTACCTCTCTTTCCTTTTGGCTGAAAAGCATCATCCGTTTGGCTTATGAGACTGCTGGACAGCAGCCTCCTGAAAGAATTACAGCTCACTCCACTAGAGCGGTGGCTTCCACATGGGCTTTTAAAAATGATGCTTCTGTTGAACAGATTTGTAAGGCTGCGACTTGGTCTTCGCTTCATACCTTTTCCAAATTTTACAAATTTGATACTTTTGCTTCTTTGGAGGCTATTTTTAGGAGAAAGGTTTTGCAAGCAGTGGTGCCTTCCGTTTAGGTTCCTGTCTTGTCCCTCCCTTCATCCGTGTCCTAAAGCTTTGGTATTAGTATCCCACAAGTTAGGATGAATCCGTGGACTCGGTACATCTTGCAAAAGAAAACAGAATTTATGCTTACCTGATAAATTTCTTTCTTTTGCGATGTACCGAGTCCACAGCCCGCCCTGTCTATTCCAGATAGATAGTATTTTTTTATGTAAACTTCCGTCACCTCTGCACCTTATAGTTTCTCCTTTTCTTCCTTGGCCTTCGGTCGAATGACTGGGGGTGGAGTTAAGGGGGGAGCTATATAGACAGCTCTGCTGTGGTGCTCTCTTTGCTACTTCCTGTCAGGAAGGACAATATCCCACAAGTTAGGATGTATCCGTGGACTCGGTACATCGCAAAAGAAAGAAATTTATTCCTATTTTATTCCTTTTTTTATTCCTTTTATTTCTTTTCAAATTTATTATTGATCTTTTGGAAGCTAGTCCCAAAATTGTTGGGGACATTTTTACTCTGGCTATATGTTCTAGCATTCCTTTAGAATATAGTTCTTCCTTTGTATACTCTTTAGTTAGGAAGTTTATTTCTTTCATTAGGAGGACTTATTTGCAAGCAAGTATTATTTCCAGTCTAGTGATATCTAGTGTTCTATTGATAATGTGGCTGTTGCTTGATCTTTGACTTTTTTGGACAGTTTTCTTTTGATTCTGCTAGTGAAATTTTTTATGGCTTTAGCTGTTCTTTCTAGAAGCACATTATAATTAGCATCTTGTTTGCTGACATGATTTCTAATCCAGATTTGTATCTATTTCTTTACAAATAAATATTTTATTTGGTTCTGGTTTGAATGTCTATTATTTTTATGATGTCTGGGGTTAAGGAGCTTTTCTTCCTCAGTAGTCCAAGGGTATATTTTAAGCTCAGATTTGTGTTTTATCCCTTTCATCAGAACAGGGCTCAGAAATATTTTGTCTGCTTAAAGGAACATTATACACTAGATTTCTCTTGTTAAGTGTATCCAGTCCACGGATCATCCATTACTTGTGGGATATTCTCCTTCCCAACAGGAAGTTGCAAGAGGATCACCCACAGCAGAGCTGCTATATAGCTCCTCCCCTCACTGCCATATCCAGTCATTCTCTTGCAACTCTCAACAAAGATGGACGTAGTAAGAGGAGAGTGGTTTATTATAGTTAGTTTTTTAACTTCAATCAAAAGTTTGTTATTTTTAAATGGTACCGGAGTGTACTGTTTATCTCAGGCAGTATTTAGAAGAAGAATCTGCCTGCATTTTCTATGATCTTAGCAGAAGTAACTAAGATCCATGGCTGTTCTCACATATTCTGAGGAGTTAGGTAACTTTAGAGAGGGAATGGCGTGCAGGTTTTCCTGCAATAAGGTATGTGCAGTTAATATATTTCTAGGGATGGAATTTGCTAGAAAAATGCTGCTGATACCGGATTAATGTAAGTTAAGCCTTAAATGCAGTGATAGCGACTGGTATCAGGCTTATTAACAGAGATATATACTCTTATAAAAGTGTAATATAAAACGTTTGCTGGCATGTTAATCTTTTTTATATATGTTTGGTGACAAAACTTATTGGGGCCTAGTTTTTTTCCACATGGCTGGTTTGATTTTTGCCTAGAAACAGGCTTTCCACTGTTGCAATATGAGTGGGAAGGGCCTATTTTAGTGCTTTTCTGTGCAGGTAAAAATACTGACAGAGACATTCAGCTTCCCTCTGCATGATACAGGACATCTCTGAAGGGCTCAAAAGGCTTCAAAGTCGTGTTTGAGGAGGGTAACAATCACAGTAGACTGTGGCAGTTGTTGTGACTGTGTTTAAAAAACGTTTTTGTCATTTATTATTCTGTTTTTGTTATTAAGGGGTTAATCATCCATTTGCAAGTGGGTGCAATGCTCTGCTGACTTGTTACATACTCTGTAAAAATTTTGTTAGTGTAACTGCCTTTTTTCACTGTTATTTCAAATTTTGTCAAAATTTGTTTCTCTTAAAGGCACAGTAACGTTTTTTATATTGCTTGTTAACTTGCTTTAAAGTGTTTTCCAAGCTTGCTAGTCTCATTGCTAGTCTGTACAAACATGTTTGAAACAGAGGATACTTGTTCATTATGTTTAAAAGCCATGGTGTAGCCCCATAGGAGAATGTGTACTAAATGTATTGATTTCACCTTAAACAGTAAAGATCAGTCTTTATCTATAAAAGAATTGTCACCAGAGGGGTCTGTCGAGGGGGAAGTTATGCCGACTAACTCTCCCCATGTGTCGGACCCTTCGCACGCTAATATGGCGCCAAGTACATCAGGGAAGCCCATAGCGATTACTTTGCAGGACATGGCTGCAATCATGAATAATACCCTGTCAGAGGTATTATCCAGATTGCCTGAATTGAGAGGCAAGCATGATAGCTCTGGGGTTAGACGAGATACAGAGCGCGTAGATGCTGTAAGAGCCATGTCTGATACTGCGTCACAATATGCAGAACCTGAGGACGTAGAGCTTCAGTCTGTGGGTGACGTCTCTGAATCGGGGAGACCTGATTCAGAGATTTCTAATTTTAAATTTAAGCTTGAGAACCTCCGTGTATTGCTTGGGGAGGTATTAGCTGCTCTGAATGACTGTGACACAATTGCAGTGCCAGAGAAATTGTGTAGGCTGGATAAATACTATGCAGTGCCGGTGAGTACTGATGTTTTTCCAATACCTAAAAGGCTTACAGAAATTATTAGTAAGGAGTGGGATAGGCCCGGTGTGCCCTTTTCCCCACCTCCTATATTTAGAAAAATGTTTCCAATAGATGCCACTACACGGGACTTATGGCAGACTGTCCCTAAGGTGGAGGGAGCAGTTTCTACTTTAGCAAAGCGTACCACTATCCCGGTTGAGGACAGTTGTGCTTTTTCAGATCCAATGGATAAAAAATTAGAGGGTTACCTTAAGAAAATGTTTATTCAACAAGGTTTTATTTTACAGCCTCTTGCATGCATTGCGCCTGTCACTGCTGTGTCGGCGGCATTCTGGTTTGAGGCCCTGGAAGAGGCCATCCATACAGCTCCATTGACTGAAATTGTTGACAAGCTTAGAACTCTTAAGCTAGCTAACTCATTTGTTTCTGATGCCATTGTTCATTTGACTAAACTAACGGCTAAGAAGTCCGGATTCGCCATCCAGGCGCGTAGGGCACTATGGCTCAAATCCTTGTCAGCTGATGTGACTTCAAAGTCTAAATTACTCAACATTCCTTTTAAGGGGGAGACCTTATTCGGGCCTGGTTTGAAAGAAATTATTGCTGACATTACTGGAGGTAAGGGTCATACCCTTCCTCAGGACAGGGCCAAATCAAGGGCCAAACAGTCTAATTTTCGTGCCTTTCAAAATTTCAAGGCAGGTGCAGCATCAACTTCCTCTGCTTCAAAACAAGAGGGAACTTTTGCTCAATCCAAGCAGGCCTGGAAACCTAACCAGTCCTGGAACAAGGGCAAGCAGGCCAGAAAGCCTGCTGCTGCCTCTAAGACAGCATGAAGGAGCGGCCCCCTATCCGACAACGGATCTAGTAGGGGGCAGACTCTCTCTCTTCGCCCAGGTGTGGGCAAGAGATGTTCAGGATCCCTGGGCGTTGGAGATCATATCTCAGGGATATCTTCTGGACTTCAAAGCTTCTCCTCCACAAGGGAGATTTCACCTTTCAAGATTATCTGCAAACCAGATAAAGAAAGAGGCATTCCTAAGCTGCGTACAAGATCTCCTTGTAATGGGAGTGATCCATCCAGTTCCGCGGACTGAACAAGGACAGGGGTTTTATTCAAATCTGTTTGTGGTTCCCAAAAAAGAGGGAACCTTCAGACCAATTTTGGATTTAAAGATCCTAAACAAATTCCTCAGAGTTCCGTCATTCAAAGATGGAAACTATTCGAACCATTTTACCCATGATCCAAGAGGGTCAGTACATGACCACAGTGGACTTAAAGGATGCCTACCTTCACATTCCGATTCACAAGAATCATCATCAGTTCCTGAGGTTTGACTTTCTAGACAGGCATTACCAATTTGTAGCTCTTCCATTCGGGTTGGCTACAGCCCCAAGAATTTTTACAAAGGTTCTGGGCTCACTTCTGGCGGTCCTAAGACCGCGAGGCATAGCGGTGGCTCCTTACCTGGACGATATCCTGATACAGGCGTCAAGCTTTCAAATTGCCAAATCTCATACAGAGATAGTTCTGGCATTCCTGAGGTCGCATGGGTGGAAAGTGAACGAAGAAAAGAGTTCTCTATCTCCTCTCACGAGGGTTTCCTTCCTAGGGACTCTAATAGATTCTGTAGAAATGAAAATTTACCTGACGGAGTTCAGGTTATCAAAACTTCTAAATGCTTGCCGTGTTCTTCACTCCATTCCGCGCCCCACGGTGGCTCAGTGCATGGAAGTAATCGGCTTAATGGTAGCAGCGATGGACATAGTGCCATTCGCGCGCCTGCATCTCAGACCGCTGCAATTATGCATGCTCAGTCAGTGGAATGGGGATTACACAGATTTGTCCCCTCTACTAAATCTGGATCAGGAAACCAGAGATTCTCTTCTCTGGTGGTTATCTCGGGCCCATCTGTCCAAGGGTATAACCTTTCGCAGACCAGATTGGACAATTGTAACAACAGATGCCAGCCTTCTAGGTTGGGGTGCAGTCTGGAACTCCCTGAAGGCTCAGGGTTCATGGACTCAGGAGGAGAAACTCCTCCCAATAAATATTCTGGAGTTAAGAGCAATATTCAATGCTCTTCTGGCTTGGCCTCAGCTAGCAACACTGAGGTTCATCAGATTTCAGTCGGACAACATCACGACTGTGGCTTACATCAACCATCAAGGGGGAACCAGGAGTTCCCTAGCGATGTCAGAAGTCTCCAAGATAATTCGCTGGGCAGAGACTCACTCTTGCCACCTGTCAGCGATCCATATCCCAGGTGTAGAGAACTGGGAGGCGGATTTTCTAAGTCGTCAGACTTTTCATCCGGGGGAATGGGAACTCCATCCGGAGGTGTTTGCTCAATTGGTTCTCCATTGGGGCAAACCAGAATTGGATGTCATGGTGTCTCGCCAGAACGCCAAGCTTCCTTGATACGGATCCAGATCCAGGGACCCAGAAGCGGCACTGATAGATGCTCTAGCAGCGCCCTGGTTCTTCAACCTGGCTTATGTGTTTCCACCGTTTCCTCTGCTCCCTCGTCTGATTGCCAAAATCAAACAGGAAAGGGCATCGGTGATATTGATAGCGCCTGCGTGGCCACGCAGGACCTGGTATGCAGACCTAGTGGACATGTCATCCTTTCCACCATGGACTCTGCCTCTGAGACAAGACCTTCTAATACAAGGTCCTTTCAATCATCCGAATCTACTTTCTCTGAGACTGACTGCATGGAGATTGAACGCTTGATCCTATCAAAGCGTGGCTTTTCCGAGTCAGTAATTGATACCTTAATACAGGCACGAAAGCCTGTCACCAGGAAAATTTACCACAAGATATGGCGTAAATATCTTCATTGGTGTGAATCCAAGAATTACTCATGGAGTAGGGTTAGGATTCCTAGGATATTGTCCTTCCTCCAAGAGGGTTTGGACAAAGGATTATCAGCTAGTTCTTTAAAGGGACAGATTTCTGCTCTGTCTATTCTTTTACACAAGCGTCTGGCAGAAGTTCCAGACGTTCAGGCATTTTGTCAGGCTTTAGTTAGAATTAAGCCTGTGTTTAAACCTGTTGCTCCTCCATGGAGCTTAAACTTGGTTCCTAAAGTTTTTTTTCTGATGGCTATTTCCTCGGTTTGAAGAGTCTCAGAGTTATCTGCCTTACATTGTGATTCTCCTTATCTGATCTTTCATTCAGATAAAGTTGTTCTGCGTACAAAACCTGGGTTTTTACCTAAGGTGGTTTCTAACAAGAATATCAATCAAGAGATTGTTGTTCCATCATTATGTCCTAATCCTTCTTCAAAGAAGGAACGTCTTTTGCATAATCTAGATGTAGTCCGTGCCTTGAAGTTTTACTTACAGGCTACTAAAGATTTTCGCCAAACATCTAACCTGTTTGTTGTTTATTCTGGACAGAGGAGAGGTCAGA
The DNA here is from genome assembly GCF_027579735.1 of Bombina bombina. Lineage (NCBI taxonomy): Eukaryota > Metazoa > Chordata > Amphibia > Anura > Bombinatoridae > Bombina > Bombina bombina. The sequence continues at coordinate 204,532,224 of NC_069501.1, read as the reverse complement.
AGGCCTCGGCAACCTCTCTTTCTTTTTGGCTTCGGAGTATAATCCGTTTAGCCTATGAGACTGCTGGACAGCAGCCTCCTGAAAGGATTACAGCTCATTCTACTAGAGCTGTGGCTTCCACCTGGGCCTTAAAAAATGAGGCCTCTGTTGAACAGATTTGCAAGGCTGCAACTTGGTCTTCGCTTCATACTTTTTCCAAATTTTCCAAATTTGATACTTTTGCTTCTTTGGAGGCTGTTTTTGGGAGAAAGGTTCTACAGGCAGTGGTTCCTTCCGTTTAAGTTCCTGCCTTGTCCCTCCCATCATCCGTGTACTTTAGCTTTGGTATTGGTATCCCACAAGTAATGGATGATCCGTGGACTGGATACACTTAACAAGAGAAAACATAATTTATGCTTACCTGATAAATTTATTTCTCTTGTGATGTATCCAGTCCACGGCCCGCCCTGTCCTTTTAAGGCAGGTCTAAATTTTAATTAAACTACAGTCACCACTGCACCCTATGGTTTCTCCTTTCTCGGCTTGTTTCGGTCAAATGACTGGATATGGCAGTGAGGGGAGGAGCTATATAGCAGCTCTGCTGTTAGTGATCCTCTTGCAACTTCCTGTTGGGAAGGAGAATATCCCACAAGTAATGGATGATCCGTGGACTGGATACACTACAAGAGAAATAAATTTATCAGGTAAGCATAAATTATGTTTTTTCTTTGCATACATGTTTTGTAGAATGGTTGGATGATCATAGTATTGTCACCATTGATGTTGTGTCCCTCTATACCTCCATCCCTCATGACAAAGGTATTGAGGCTATACAATCATGTTTAGAGATGTTCACAGATTATGATGCTAATCTCACAGAATTCATTTTGAAATCTATTGAATTTTTGCTTTCACATAACTTTTTTCTATTTGAGGGGGATTACTATCGCCAAAGACAGGGGACAGCAATGGGAGCTAAATTTGCCCCCACATATGCCAACCTATTTTTAGGTTGGTGGGAGCTGTCCCGTGTCTTTGGTGACGGTAATCCCTTCAAAGAAAGAATAGCGTATTACGGCCGTTATATAGACGACCTTGTGTTTATATTTAAAGGCGATGATTCGATGGTAGATGACTTTTTTAATTATCTATCTGACAATCACCAGAACCTGCGGTTCACTATGAACACGAGTAGAAAGGAAATGCCTTTCCTTGATGTGCTAATAAAGCCTAATATTGACACACATAGCATCGAAGTAGAGTTATACAGGAAAGAGAGTGCAGGAAACACCCTTCTGATGGCTAAATCTAACCATCCAAGACATGTGATAAGGGCCATACCAAAAGGCCAGTACATGAGGACAAAAAGAAACTGTAGCACTACAGAGGCATATGAGTTACATTCAGAGAAAACTACAGAACGTTTTTTAGAGAGGGGATACAAAATACAGGATTTAAAAGAGGCCAAGAAACAAGTGGATTCTATGGCTAGACAAGAGATGATTAAAGGCAAATTGAAGGAAAAGATTGATTACCAGCAGAGACCCGTGTTCATCACAATGTATAGCAAAGAGTACAATGACATTTGTCAAATTATTAAACAGTCCCTCCCTATTCTTAGTGTTGATGAAACTATGGATAAGATCATAGAGGGAGGATGTAAATATGTGACACGTAAATCGAGAACATTGGCCAACATTCTTTCCCCATCAATGCTTCCCACAAATAATACAGATAATTGGCTTACACCAAAAAAAGGCTTTTTTCACTGTGGAAGCAGAAAATGTACATCATGTTCATATGCCATATTAGGTGATACCTTTAAATCTACAGGTGATGATAAGTCTTTCAAAATCAAGGAGTACATAAATTGTAATACTTCGTACGTGATATACTTACTCACGTGCAAACTTTGTAACATAAAGTATGTTGGTCAAAACGACCAGAACCCTGAAAACTAGAATCTTGGAGCATTTGAGGTCAATTGGAGATGAGAATTCAGATACTCCAGTTGCCCTGCATTTTAAGAATGAACATAATGGAAATAAAAGTCTACTAAGCTTTCAGGGTATACAACATGTTAGGAGACCCAAAAGGGGAGGAAACAGACTTAAAATTCTAAGTCAAAAGGAAGTATACTGGATTTTCCAGCTAAATACAAGGGTCCCAAATGGACTTAATTCTGATTGGGATATCAAACTTTATGTAGAATAGTCAGACTAAGGTTATAGTGTGTAATTCACATATATTCACATTTCATCGGAATGCACTATAAATTTTGATATGTATCCTTTCCCACCATATCCATATAATTTTTAAAGAATATTTAGAGATATTTGGGCAGTTTCAGTATATTCAATTACTCCATGGACTCTAATAAAAATCCCCCTCTTATGATAGGTTGATAGATATGAATATTTCAATTTCTCTTTCATAATGGTGTAATAAATGTATAATGGAATTGTTTTCACATGAATACAAAATATGGTAGTGTTTGGTAATAAATATGATGGATTAAATTAATTAGGAAAATGCTGTCAGTAATTATGGTTGAGTCCTATATATTAGTTTAGAATATTGTATTGAAATCAGATTTGATAGTAAATAGGATTTGACAGCTTGAAATGAAAATATTTCTGTCTAACTCACTACAAATATGTAAATATGCTTATCTGTTAGAAATCACACAATACATGTATTGAATAAAGATTGCCCTCCTTTTTTCTGATTCACCTGAGCCAATGCTCTGCACCTGTAATGGGAGTGGTTAACACCTTTATTAAGGATGAGTTTTCAGGTGTTGGTATAGGTCACTGATGAAGTGAGAACTATGAAACGCGTTTGACCTTGTCACCTTGTTGGCGTGTATGCCTTTTATGTATTTTTCAAATAAAGGAGCTTTATATTTTTAAGCCTCAGCCTGGCGGTACTTTATTTACTTTTACCCTTTTCTACTAACCCTTTTTGAGTGCGAGGATTCCGGTTGTTCTACAGATTTTTTCTACTGAGGGAAAGTGGTGAAGTTCCCTGTATACATCCTATTTGCACCAGTCAGACCGGAACCTTTGTATTGATCACAGCTCCCGTGGGGAGCGCTGAGGAGGTGAGACAAGGTATTGCTGCAGCGGCAGCGACAGTGAAGACACAGCACGGTGAACGAGAGAAAAAGAGAGAGGTGAATGGAACTTTTCTACACACTGAGCGCCTACGAACGGAGTGTGGCAATGTTTTGTAGAGTATCTATTTATATAGCCCATACAGGTTGTTGTTTTTTTAAAATGTATAATTTTGCTTATTTTTAAATAACATTGCTCTGATTTTCAGACTCCTAAACAAGCCCCAAAGTTTTAGGAGAATACTGATGTATTCCCCCTCCAGCTTGCTCCTGTTTGTGTAAAGGGTATTTTCATATGCAGGGGGAGGGGGGAGGGTCTGGTATTTAGCTACTTTCCCTGGGTGTTCGTGATAACATTATGAACAGTGCTAAACTGTGAGCTTATAAGTACATTTTTAAACCGTTTAATACTGGATTTTTATATCAGTATCTGTCCATATTATTCTATATAATAGTGTCTATTACATACAGTTATATGAAAATTGGTGTATACTGTCACTTTAATATCGGAGTTCATCTGGTTCCTTCTGGAAATAATAGAAAGTATCAGTGCCTTTTACTGGATTTGAGCACTGTACCCTCTGCTTGCAAGGCTGCAAGATACCTGACTAATTTTTTCACTCTGGGGAATGCTGAGAGGATCAGTGGCCATTAGTTGAATTGAAAGAGGCCTAACCAGTTAAGATCATATCCCAGATCCAAATTTGCATCTAGATACAGCTCTTTATTGAGAGGCTTTGGTAGGGGGTAGGTTACTCTTTTTTTTTTTGTTCTGACCTATAAACTTTGCACACGTTTCTCAAGTTCCTACTTTCGAAATGAAGACTATTTAGACTTTTCCTTGAGGTCAGTTTGTGTACAAGTATATTTACCTTTATGTTGTTTTTTTTCTAGGAACATAATCAGTTTCTGAGATTTTCTTTTTGGACAAGCTTTTTCAGTTTGTTGCTCTTCTGTTTAGTCTGGCTACAGCTCTCAGAATATTCTTTAAGGTTCTGGATACCCTCTTATCTGTTTTCAGGGTATTGCAGTGTTTCCTGGCCTGGAAGATATATAGGTTTAAGTTCCATCTTTTCATTTGGCTGTATTTCTCACCTGCAGACTGTTGTTTCTTCAACAACATAGTTGGAAAGTAATTTTTCCAAACAGTTTACAGGTTCCTCAGATAAAAGTTGCTTTTCTGGGGGTTTTATAGATTTAGTTTAAATGAGTCTTTCTTTGGTAGAGCAAAGAAGGTTGAGGTTTGTCTATTAGAACCTTCAGTCTCTGTGTTTTGTTTTTGTTCTTTTCCTTCAGTTGCATGGAGGTGTCAGGTCTCATGTTTTTGGCATTGGTTGCTATTCTGTTTGAACACTTCCAAATAAGTTCTTTTCAGCTTTGTATCTTTTTCCAATGACACATGGACCTTTCTCAGTTGTCTGAGGTCAAATTTCCATTCCAGAACAAGTCTGATTCTGTCTTGGTAGATGAGCTATTAGCTCTTTATGCAGAGGCTTCTTTTGACTGTAATGTCTACATATGCAACTTTTTTTCAGGATGGGGTGGCCATCTGGGGGGTCTTGGAAGGCATAAGAAGTTTGGTTTCCTCAGGAGGCAAGGTTACCTGTTGGTGTTTTTAAATATTCATGGCCCTTTAGAGTTGGCATCTATTATAAGTAAAAAAAATTCTCTACTTCAGATTAGACTCTTACATCTGTAGCTAATGTCAATCATCAGTGTGGAACTTACAGTTCCTTAGTTATGAGGATAGTATCTATTTCTTTCCTGGGCAGAAGCTTATTTCTGTCGGATTTCTGCTGTTCATGTTCCAGGACTGTATAACTGGAAAGCAGTTTTTTTTTCTATGTCTTCAGTTCTTCCGTCTAGAAGAGTGGTCTCTTCATCTGGTTATGTTCTATCAATAGATCTTTGTGGTTGCCCAGAGATAGTTCTGATGGCTTCCCTGCTGAATCTCAAGTTTCCTAGGTACTGTGTAAGATACAGAGATCTTTGAACTGTGTTTGTGGATGCTCTGGTAGTTCAGTGGTCATTCTGGCTAGCCTATATTTTTTCCACCTCTGGTCTTTTATTCCATGGTGATTGCCAAGATTTATTTCTTGGTGAATTAACAAAGTTTTTTCTTGGCATTCTTTTTGAATTCCCAGATTTCTTTGTATTTTTACACGATAGTTTGGATAAGGGTCTATCCACCAGTTCTTTTAAAGGGTCAGTTTTCTGTTTCTTTTAGGTTATTTCTTCATGTTTCAGATTCTGTTAGAGCTTTGTAGTGTTATGTTGACACTACTTAGGTTTTCAGGCATATTTTTAGTTTGTTTGTTTCTTTTGCCAGGTCTAGGAAGTTCAGAGAATGTCTGATGTTTCTTTGGCTTCTTGGTTGAAGCTTTCGTTCCATGTAGTTTTACTTGCTCATTTTTGCAGACCAGTTGCCACTTCTTGTGTGTTGAGAATTTTTTTATCAGTGGACCAATTTTTGTTAGTCAGCTATATATATATGCATATTTTTTATTTTTTTTTACCATTTTTAATGTTCTTGCTTCTTTTGAGGCACCCTTTGGTAGGGTGTCCGTCAGGCAGTTATCTCAGGTTGATTCACAGAGCTTTGTTTTAAATGTGGGGGTATAATTTTTATTTAACCTTTGTATGTGCTGTCTTATTTGCTATGTAAGCATTTTACTGTTTGCACAGTTTATCAGTACTTATTTGACAATACCTTATTGTTGCCATTTCTCCCTTGATGGTTAATCAGTTTTACATTGTGCCTTTTCTTCCCTTAGGGATTAACAGCGTATCTCTGATACTTAAGCTATCTCCTTACTAGTACTATGGTGCAAACTGGTGCTGCTCAGGCCTCTGGTCCTTTAGCTGATTGTCTAGAAGGGAAACCCTCTGATACTTTAACCCCTTCTAGTTTTTGTTTTGTTTTTAAGGATTCTCAAGTGTTACCCATTGATGATAGGGGTGTCTCTGATTCTGATTACTCTTATTTTGAAGATAGTCTCCTGAGTCTGCCACTGTAAAGGTAGAGGATTTTCCTGCTACAGATAAGCAACCTGTTAAGAGGTTTGATTTTTTGTTTTAAGGCAGCTCCCAAGCATCCATCCTTTTGTTTCCCCATGCTTAATTCAGTTTCTAAACTGATTTCTTAAGAATGGCAGAGACCAGGTATTCCTTTTTTTCCACGTTTAAATCTTTGTCTCCTCTCCCTTCTGTTAATACAGAAAATTGGGTAACTGTTCCGAAGGTAGATGGAGCTATTTCCACTCAGTCCAGGTGTATCACTATTTCTTTGGAGGATAGTTAATTTATTTAAGGATCCTATAGGTAGAAAACTTGAAGATTTTCATAGGCAACCCTTAAGCTTGCAGGTTTTATATTCACATCTCCATTCAGTGTTGCCTGCATCGCCTCTACCACTGCTGTTTGATGTAATAACCTTTTAGAACTTGTTTCTGCAGAAACCACTTTAATCTCCTGAGAACAGCAAATTCCTTTATTTGTGATGCAGCAGTGAAACTGATTTGCATTAATGCTAAGAATTCTGCATTAGCTTTCTTAGCTAGAGGAGCTTTGTAGTTTGCCTTGGTCTGCTGATATGGTATCTTAATTCAGACTGCTTTCTCTACCTTGCCATGCTAAACCTCTGTTCAGGCATGGAATGGATGTTATTATTGCCATAATAAATGGGGGGGGGGGGGGTAAGGTAGCTTTTCTGCCCCAGGATGAAAAAGGGTAAGTCTACATCTGCATTATGTTTTCATCATTTTTGGCAAACTAATGCTTACTCCAAATCCTCCTGGAAGTCCAACTCTTCTTGGTCAAAAAACAAACAGTCCAAGTTTACTCCAGATACCAACAGCTTGAAGGTGTGGCCTTCATGCCAGACATGTCTCTGGCGGGGGTCAGATTGAATCTCTTTTGGGAGGCTTGGGAGATCCCTGGGTTTTGCAATTCTTAGCAATGACTTAGCAATGACAACAAATGTCATTGCTAAGTCATTAGCAATGACAACAAAGAATATATTAAAAAAGAAACAAGTATAGAGTACTTGCAAAAGAGCACAACACAACTTCACTTGATAAGTTTAATGGGTGAAACCAAAAACAAGATAAATTAGGCCCCAGAAGACGGGGGATGAATTAAAAATAACTTTTATTAGTTGCAAAAGTAAAAAATCAAATATGTTAAAATCACAATGTGGACAAAAAGAGATTCACAGGGGCTGTCTAGTGGTCCACGATTGGTCCTCCAAAAGCAATATTTCTGGAACAAACTGACTGTTAATTATTTATATTAATCACATCAGAGGTATATTAATACTAGTGCTGGTGATCAAACAGTTTATGTAGACAGACAGTATTGTTCCAATTATATTGGGCGCACCTGAGCACCATTATCACGTAGCAGTGAACACACACACACACACACACACACTCATATATATATATATATATATATATATATATATATATATATATATATATATATATATATAAAACCTATTTTTTCTCATTTAGATTCCTCTCAATTCTCAAAAGGTCACTCTTGGACCTAACCAAACTTATGTATCTAGAAAGAGGAGATTTAGCAACTGTAATAGTCATGGTTTAAACAAATATAGATAAAACATATAAAATGAAAGCCACTTATGGACCTTTTATAAGTAACTTATTTGCTGGAGGAAAGCTAGCAATTTCTGTGAGCCCCTCTTAGGCCACAAAGTATGTCACTTAAGCTAAGTTAGAAAAGACCAAAAGGGTAACTGGTGCCAACAATAGATAGATATAATTGGCAGCAAACTGTATTAGCAATCCTTCTTTAAGTTGTGTAACCCAAAAGATATTAATAAGTAACAAAGGCAGATAATAATGTTTACAGATAGTAAGTGGAAAAACTAGAAGTATGGATCAAAATATGAGAGGCTATCAAAGCTGTGTTATACTTGCAGCTCAGTGGGCTCTTAAGAATTCAAATTGTACCATATATTGCTGGTGAGAGAACATAGGCATCAAAGTCAGATCCCTCATATATTACAAATAGAGGGAAAAAGTTGGTCATATTTTATGGCTCAAATCTAAAGCAGTTAACTAAGTGGATTAATGGCAGAGATCAATATGAATCCAAAAGCACTTAGGATCAGCACCTCAATCAAACAGTATGTAAAGTCATAAGTACAACACCTTCCAGGCTCCCCTCAACAAAGCCCAATTAAGTATCTTCAACAACAAAAAAAGGGTCAGGAGTCCTGAAACTTTGCTCTTCCAATAAAGTGCCACCTTCAAACTTTTTTTTTATTGAGAGATCAATATGCATACACCAGAAAATTTTAAAACTGTGAGCTACACGTAAAGTAACTCAGTGAATGAGGAATGGGCAAACTTGATAGATCAATATACTTTCTTATATTATATTAACTTTTCTATCTAATGGCAGTGAGAGTTCACAAAATATGTTTATAACCTATGGGAAATAATTCACCTGGCCACCAGGAGGAGGCAAAGACACTCCAAACAGAGCTTTGACTTTCCCTACCCTCTCAGTAGTTCTTTGCCTTGTTAATGGAGGTGGGCAGAAAGTGGTGCTCTGCTGAAGATTCTGATTTTATTGTCCTCAATAGATTGTTTCCTGCACAAGAGGACAGGGGAGAGTTTTGGTATGTGTTAGCTGCTGGACGTTCCTATGCCTCTTCTGGATAACCATGCTATCCTCCCTTTTCAAGCTATCTGTATAAGTTACACTAATTTTCCTTGTGTTACAGTTCTCCTCACGAAGAACAGAAGCTGTCTCCTGATTTTTTGTCCACTTATACACTCTAATAGCTTGTTGCCTTAAAAGAGAAGGGTATATAGCCAGATTGCCTGCAGTTTAGGAAGGGGTTATTATGGACTCCAGGGACAGTAAGGCGTTAGTTTCTCCGGGAATTACTGCACTAATTATAGAGCCAATCTGGGCCACATAAGGGACTTCAGGACCGAGGTTGTTTCTGAAAAGGCAGTTATATACACATTCTATCATATGCTTAGGATCTCTTTCCTGGTGGCCATCTCAAGAGCCCATTCTCTAAGGCATGTGTTTCCTACACACATCCGAGGAAATTATAACAAGAGATGTGAGCTTGACAGGCTGGGGCGCCGTGAAGGGTTCACTTAGAGCTCAGGGAACCTGGCGTCCAGATGAGACGACATTTCCGATCAACATCCTAGAGCTGAGGGCCATCTTCAATGCTCTTCTTTCGTGGGCCCCAGATATGTTACGTCCGTTATATTCAATTTTAATTGGACAACATCACTACAGGGGCACATATCAAACATCATGGCAGAATTTGCAGCTTCTTGGCAATACTGGAGGTGTCTCATATTCTTGAATTGGCAGAGACATATCAATGACTCTGGGGAATAGTCCAAACCAGGAGGTTTTCTGGTTTGGTGGGGGATGCCCAGAGGACAGTACTGTGCAAAAGTCTTAGGCCACCATTAGTATTGTTGTTTAAGCAATGGTATAATGGCCATATATAATTATTTCTCAGTCTCTTTATTAGAATACAACCAGAAAATACAGGATATTTGTATGCAGTATTAAAAAACAGACCCCCCCCCCCCAGAAAATAACAGCTTCTATATTCTAAAGTGGCAAGTATTTAGTGTGACCTCCCCTTACACTAGAGCAATATCAGAAACCTGGCTCTCGCAAACCTAAATGGAACCCTAATTAATATAATTGCTAACACCTGTACAAACACCAACCAAAAAATCAGGTCCAGCCCTGATCAGACTTCCGGTGGGGGCGGAGCTAGCAAGATTCCGGCACGCTAACTCTGAGCTCTAATACGAAGGGCTCCATAGATCTACCTATGCTGCACATGGTCCTTGGCTGATCAGAAGGAGACTAGCCTGGATACGCGGTTCAGGAGAACCACGCAGCAGACGGAAGTCAAGCACTGCAGATTGACTCATCTTGCAGAGTCATTACGCCGGGTGGCGTTCATACTGATACAGAACCAGAAACGATGGCTGCAATGAATAATTAAAATTGTGGCTGCAAGAAGGATCGGAGGAATCATCTTACTGGTCACAAGCTGCGGGTAACGGAGGTGTCCGGTTCAAGCAGCTTCCTTGCTCACATCATAGTCGGATTCCGGAGCGGTGAATTTGGAAGTAAAATGCAAGTACCACCAAGGGCTACTAGCCGTACATCTGAGGGACCTGATCCTGCTCCAGTGGAAATTTATCTGGTAAAGTAAAGGCATTAACTTCTGTTGCTGTGGTGGATGTAAATGTACCTACATGCTCACTGGGATTAGTTATACGCCAATAGAAAGTTGTTTGCTAAAACCAACGAAAGGGCTACGGCTCTATATCTGGACAATATATAACGGGAGGAACTTAAGCAGTAGATATAGCGGGCACCGGATCACCCAGGTCTAACAGCTGACCCCGTTAGAATAACAAGTGTGTATTCTGAAGTTACTTGTGGGGAGAACGTAAACTCTGAACTAGCAAATTTGGCGAATCTTTAGTTAAAGAGTAAGCTACATGTAGTGGGCTATGTCGGTAAAGCACACAGCTGGTTAAGTTTCTACTGATCTGATTGGGACTGCCTGCCGGATAAAGGGGCCTAGTATCTGGTTTTCAGCAAGAGGACTGGTTACTAAAAATAAAAGTAACATTTCTAACATAAAGACTTTGGCTGAACACCAATTGTACTGAGAAAATATCTAAACTGTTGTGTCAAAAGATTTAAGGTGTTAAGACATACCAACATAGCGGTTTAAGTACATATCTGCTAAATGATATAGCTTGTACCTCGTGTCTACACTACTTTCTGTATACCTAAGTCTCCTTAGTACCAATTTATATTCTTAGAAGGTTAATAGGGTATCAGTACGACAGAAGGGGATACTTGGAGGGTACTGAGGGTACTATACTGACTATAATATTGACTATAAGTCAAAAATGTATATTATGACTATCTAGGCTAACCCTGATAAATACTTGTGAAGTCTAGTGTTAAGGAGTGGCTGCTACTTACACCACACAAAAGGTGTTTAAATGCTTTTTTAGTATATTAAGCTTTCATTGTCTCCTACCATATTAGATATATATTAAGTACTGACTGAGACATTGTAACCACTTCTTTGTATCTGGTTTCACGTTTAACACATATTCTCATTGCACACATTGTTGCATTTTACTTGCACTACAACAAAGTGGTTAGGGTTTTTCACATTTTTTGTCTTTTTTTTTCTTTTTATTGGGGTTGCTTGTCTGTTTTGTTTGTGTTGTGTTATGAAGCTGTGTTGTTAGTGCTGAGATCAGGTGTAATCACTTATCTGGTTACGTTTAACTATTTTCTCTGCCTCTCACTTAAAGAGGCCTGGTAATCACATTGCATACACATCTCCCCTTATGGAGAGATTTGTCACACACTCTAAATCTAACTCAACTAGTATGCCACCCAAAAACAAAGATAAGAAACTTAAGCCCAATGATAGTTTGGCAGATACACATAGTGAGACAAATACAAGTAATATGGATATCATGGTGCTTATACAACAAATGTCAGAATTAAATATCAGAATTAATAATGCCCCAATTTGACTCCCTTAAACAGGAGATGGCAAATCTTACCAGTGAAGTAAAACAATTTTCCACACGAATATCTGAAGTAGAATCCCGTGTATCAGATATCGAAGATAGAACACATATTCAGGAACAGATTATTACTACTCCAGAATAGAGGACAGGTCCAGACACAACAACCTCAGGGCCATTGGTTTGCCAGAGACTGAGGAATTTCAAGATTTATTAAATTTCGCCTCAGTCAGACTTCCACAATTAGTAGGTAGTAATATAGACAATGTGAGACTCCCCATAGAAAGGGCACACACAGTAGGACCTCGAAGGAAAAATCTAGATGGCACAGTTAGATCAAGAGCAGTAATAATTACATTTTTAAATTTCCAGGATAAATTCCATGTACTTAGGTTATACCGGAAAAATAATATTATTATGATAGGGAACAGTAAAGTATTATTGTTTCAGGACTTTTCAGCCGAGACTCAAGGCAAGCGCAGAGAAATGGCCCCATACTGTTCTAAGTTGATTAAAGCCAATTTTAATGATTTACCCGACTAAAATTACTCTGGAGGCATCTAAAGGAGAGTGGATCCTCCCAGATAGATAGAAATATCTTTAAAAGAGGAAATGTTCCATATGATTTTACAGGCCCTATGTGGACAAAGAATGAAATTTTAATAAATAATCTGAGTTGTTTATTCTTTTTTTTTTTTTCTCTCGCCTTTTTTTTTTCTCTCCATATCCCCCCCCCCCCCCCCCCCCCCCCCCCCGGTTTAGGTCCTGTGTGTATTTATATAGCTACCACGTTAAATGTAGGGACTAATGAATAAACAAATTAATATCCTGGAATATTGTAGGGATTTCAACCCCAATAAAAATGGGGATATTGTAACATTCAATAAAGTGGAGGAAGCTAAGGTATTCTGTCATGAGAATGGCGTGGAGTAAAAATGTGTAACAATTAAGAATAAGTGAGGGAAAGGAAGGGGAAAGAAATGGAAAAGGGGGAAAAAAGGAGAAAAAGAGTCTGGTTATTACCCCTCTCTGGTTTTTAGCTTATTTAACATTATGGAGCCATCTAAAGGAGAGTGGATCCTCCCAGATAGATAGAAATATCTTTAAAAGAGGAAATGTTCCATATGATTTTACAGGCCCTATGTGGACAAAGAATGAAATTTTAATAAATAATCTGAGTTGTTTATTTATTTATTTTTTTTCTCTCGCCTTTTTTTTCTCTCCATACCCCCCCCCCCCCCCCCCAGTTTAGGTCCTGTGTGTATTTATATAGCTACCACGTTAAATGTATGGACTAATGAATAAACTTAAATTAATATCCTGGAATATTGGAGGGATTTCAACCCCAATTAAGAGAAAACTTATGGTTAAATACTTAGGGGCTCACAAACTCGATATAGCATTTGTGCAGGAAACACATCTCAGACCTCAGGAAGCTATTAAATTACAATCTAAATGGGTAGGAGAGGTTATATTTACCCCTATGACAAAACTAACAGAGGCCTAGCAATTTTGATTAATAAGAAGCTAGAGTATCAGATAAAAACAGTGAATAATGATCTAGAAGGGAGATATCAGATATTAGAACTAGAAATAAAATACATTTTGTATTTTGTAACGTATATGGACCAAATACGGTAGAGAAAGATTTTTGGGATGGACTTAGTTTGAAACTATTTCCATTTATTGGAAAAAACTTAGTTGTAGTGAGAGACTTTAATATGGCCTCCTCTTATATTATTGATAGATCACACATAAGGTGCCCCCCTAGAAATAATAAAGAAATGAAGACCTTAAATCTGTTTTGTCAAAAATTAGCTCTTAATGACATATGGCGTACACAAAATCCAGACAGAAAAGAGTTCACATGCGTATCTAAGGCGCACAAGTCTTTCTCTAGAATAGATTTCTTTCTAATTGCTAAGCATATGCTGAGGTGGGAAATTAAGTCTAATATCGGAGAAATAGTGGTATCAGATCATGCCATAATTTCAATGGAGGTTGGTTATAGAGATGGGGACCTGATGAGAAATGGCATACTTTTTTTTCCACAATACCTTGTACAGGACCCACAGTTTAAGGGCTGGTTACAAAATAGATGGAAGCAATTCTCGGAAGATAACTGGGAATACCGGGAGAAACCAGAGATATTCTGAGAAACTGCTAAGTCAGTATTCAGAGGGGACATTAAAGTATATCTAATTAAGATGAAGGCAATAAGAAATAAAAGGGAGGAACAATTGACAAATACGGTTAGAAATAGCTACTTGAGATATTTGAATAAGTCAACAGTTCCGTCTTGGAATAAATATAAAGAAAATAAAATGGCTCGAGATCTATTCTTAAAACAAAAGACAATTCTTGAGGAACAGAAACAGAAAGCCTTCTTTTCGGGTATACAAGGTACCTCTGCTAAATATTTAGCCAAGATCTCTAAAGTTAGACAGCAGAAGAATATTATAACTTCAGTTATGTATAAAAAAAAATAGAACTTCAAAGGTAGCGAAAATAAGGCAGGCGTTCCTGGTTTTTCTTTCAGGATATGTACTCGGCAAGTGAGATTAATATTCCTAATAAAGAATGGTTTTGGCAAAAGTTGAGCTTACCTCAAATTGCGACTATGGACCTTCAGGGTTTAAATGAACCCATTACAGAAACAGAAATAATTAACACTATAACAAAGTTAAAACTAGGTAAATCTCCAGGGTCAGACTCACTGCCAGCGGAATTTTATAAAATATTGGTTGATCAAATTTCACCTACTTTATGTACTTTATATAATGAATATTATGTAGGGAACCAGTCACAGTCGGATGTATTTGCCGCATCAAATATTACGTTGATTCTGAAAAAAGGCAAAGACCCAGAACTACCTTCATCCTATATTCCTATTTCTCTATTAAATCAGGATTACAGCAATTGTTGCCAATAGATTAAAGCCCGTACTAGATTATATTATCCATCCAGACCAAACTGGTTTTATGTTGGGTAGAAACCCAGTTAGAAATCTACGTAAGGTACAGTTGGTCCTAGATTTTTTCAGGAACAAAATAGTAGAGAAAAAATCACATGATAAACCGGATTTAGCCATTGTATCGGTCGATGCGGAAAAAGCATTCGATTCGATTATCTGTGACCATTTATTCGCATCACTGGAGGGGTTTGGACTTGTAGGCCCATTTCAACAGTTTGTTAGGCAATTATATAGGGCTACTCGCTCAGCTGTAATTGTAAAGGGGGGACTTTCAGATAGTTTTTAAAGAGAGGTACGCGTCAAGGGTGCCCCCTATTGCCCCTATTGTTCAATTTTTCGTTGGAACCACTTGCAATCCTACTAAGAGAGGAACTGAAAGGGATCAAATTAGGGGGGCAAACTCTATGCTGATGACCTTCTATTGTTCATAAGTAAATCATCAGAAATGATTCCACAAATTCTGCAGATTTTTAATATGTTTGGCTCTTTTTCTGGCTATAGGATTAATTATAAGAAGTCAGAATTACTGTGGATATCTAAACCAATTAAGGTGGCTGCACACCCCTTTAAGGAAACTGGTCAGATCAAATACCTAGGTATTGATCTGAGTAGTAATCCAGAGAATTGGTATGAAATAAATATGGTTAAATGCTTTAAGGAAATTCAGAATAAATTACAAATCTGGGCTAAGTTACCAATTTCAATTACTGCACGGGTGATGCTGATCAAGGTTGTGTTATTCCCCAAGTTATTATATTTTCTTCAAAACTTACCTTTACTGCTATATAAAAAAGATATTATCTTTTTTATACATTTTTAAATTTCCAGGATAAATTCCATGTACTTAGGTTATACCGGAAAAATAATATTATTATGATAGGGAACAGTAAAGTATTATTGTTTAAGGACTTTTCAGCCGAGACTCAAGCCAAGCGCAGAGAAATGGCCCCATACTGTTCTAAGTTGATTAAAGCCAATTTAAGGTACAAATGATTTACCCGACTAAAATTACTCTGGAGCCATCTAAAGGAGAGTGGATCCTCCCAGATAGATAGAAATATCTTTAAAAGAGGAAATGTTCCATATGATTTTACAGGCCCTATGTGGACAAAGAATGAAATTTTAATAAATAATCTGAGTTGTTTATTTATTTATTTTTTTTCTCTCGCCTTTTTTTTTCTCTCCATACCCCCCCCCCCCCCCCCAGTTTAGGTCCTGTGTGTATTTATATAGCTACCACGTTAAATGTAGGGACTAATGAATAAACTTAAATTAATATCCTGGAATATTGGAGGGATTTCAACCCCAATAAAAATGGGGATTATCTGTGACCATTTATTCGCATCACTGGAGGGGTTTGGACTTGTAGGCCCATTTCAACAGTTTGTTAGGCAATTATATAGGGCTACTCGCTCAGCTGTAATTGTAAAGGGGGGACTTTCAGATAGTTTTTAAAGAGAGGTACGCGTCAAGGGTGCCCCCTATCGCCCCTATTGTTCATTTTTTCGTTGGAACCACTTGCAATCCTACTAAGAGAGGAACTGAAAGGGATCAAATTAAGGGGGCAAACTCTATGCTGATGACCTTCTATTGTTCATAAGTAAATCATCAGAAATGATTCCACAAATTCTGCAGATTTTTAATATGTTTGGCTCTTTTTCTGGCTATAGGATTAATTATGAGAAGTCAGAATTACTATGGATATCTAAACCAATTAAGGTGGCTGCACACCCCTTTAAGGAAACTGGTCAGATCAAATACCTAGGTATTGATCTGAGTAGTAATCCAGAGAATTGGTATGAAATAAATATGGTTAAATGCTTTAAGGAAATTCAGAATAAATTACAAATCTGGGCTACATTACCAATTTCAATTATTGCACGGGTGATGCTGATCAAGGTTGTGTTATTCCCCAAGTTATTATATTTTCTTCAAAACTTACCTTTACTGCTATATAAAAAAGATATTATCTTTAAGAACAGAATTTTTAGCAAATTTATCTGGCAGAATAAAAAAACATACTTATTTTAACCTTAGCTAAGGCATTCGGTGGTATGGCATGTCCTAACATACAATTATATGCAACCCTATGCAAATATGCACTGGATTGGATAGCAGAGATGGACATTTTTTGAATTAGAATCGGGTCTGATGACCCCTTTTTCTCTAAAAGCATTGCTACATTTTCCCTATGCAAAACTACCTGGTAATATCTTGCGATTATATACATTCAGATACATTATACAGGCATGGCAAAAAGTATTAGATTTTCATAAATCAGAATTCCTCCCATTTGTAGGCAACCCAGACTTTCCACCGGGCCTAGATAATCCTGTTTTTCTTTGCTGGTATGGTAAAGGTCTGAAAAATGTAGGCCAGCTTTGTGAAAGGAAGGTTCTTCTGGCGAAATCATTTGAAGATCTGAGACGTATTTATTGTCTGCCGAGATGTGACTTTTATGCATATCTCCAGGTAAGGCATTGGATAGGCAAAATGAGACAGGAAACCGAGCTTGACATAGGGATATTGGGGGTGGAGACCAAGGCAGGGATAAATGGTATCTCGCGAGTTTACAATCTAATGATGAAATTACAGGGGGAAAAACATATTACAAATCTACGAGCTAAATGGTATAGTCTTAAGATGTCAGTAGATAGGGAAATGGTTTTACATAGTATGGCAGCAGCAACTACAAGTGGAAGAGAAGCACATATAAAGATTTTAAATATGGCATATTACACTCCAGCTAGGATGACTAAATGGATGCAAGATAAAGGGAATTGCCATAAATGTGGTCTAGAATATGCTGATTTAGTCCACTGTTTCTGGGCATGCCCAAAAATACACCAATTTTGGCAAAAAATTTACTTCTGATGCAATAAGATACTTGGAGCTAATTTTAAACTAGATCTGATACAGATAATTTTTTTACGTAGATATACAGTTTGTGTGCCCAATATAAGGTTTATTAATACATTGATTGTGATAGGAAGGAACCTGATACTGAAGCACTTAAAATATCAGAATTTATAAATAATGTTCAGTATCAGATGACTTTTGAGCAGTTTAATCTAAAGATCCCTAATAAGAAGCAAAATGAGAAGTTCTTTGGTAAATGGAAAAAATATATTGATTCGCTACCCTTAGAGCTTCAGCGATAAAGTAGTTTCATATTTTAACTATCCAGATAGGACAAACAATAATTAGTAATAAGGTACCTGATAAGAAAGAACCTGCTTCACCAGAAGATTAGAAAGGAGAGTTGAATTAACAGTAGCTGCCCTACTCCATTAAATTGCACTAAAGTGGAATGTCCCTTTCCCCTTTTTCTTGTATCTCACTCCCTTTTTTTTTTTTTTATCTCCTACCTTTTAGAAGAAACTTTTCATATATTTGGGTCTCTCTTATTAGGCGTCAAGTGGGTACTTCTCTTAAAAATAGTATTATTAGATAGCCTATTTATATTATGGGAAGAGCTCGGTTTTGATACATAATTAAGATAATTGTTCTCGACTAGTTGGCTTTTTATTTTTTTATTTTTTTTTTCCTCTTTTTTTTTATGCTATGTTATATTAATTAAGAAACTGAAAGATCTCTATGATTTCAGATGAATTAAGGTTCGTTTTTGTTTAAATTTAAGGTATTAAGAATAAGTTGCATAGTTAAATGTATAATGGATTGTATTTGCAAGCTCTAAGAAGATGGGCTAGAGATGCATATTGTATTGTTTCTGAATGTTTTGAAGGTATCTGGAACTTGGATGTAAACTTCTGTTATAATTTTGTGTTATTTTTGAAGAACTACAATAAAAACATATATAAAAAAAAAAATCAGCGCAACACTCACTCAGTGATCTAATTAATCCAAGATATAAAAAGATTAATTTATTTATTTATATATATATATATATATATATATATATATATATATATATATATATATATATATATATATATTAGTGTATCTGATGTTATTTAGAACATAATTCTTTGTATCCTAGTATTGTTTGTTAAACCCACAGGCAAACAATTAGGATTGCGATTATTTCCACATGGCAGTCCAATTAAAGCACAAAAATCTTGATGAAAAAATTGTGAACAGTCTTGATGGAGAAAAAAAAAAATATATATATATATATATATAAATATATGAACAGTCTTACTGTTGATAGAAGTGGCCCAAGGAGACTCCTTTCAAAACCCAGATGCAGCTACTCCAAACACGCTGCTTGTCTTGCAGCTAAAGCACCAAAACCTTTCACTCCCAGAGAAGAGTGCAGTCTGTGAAGAAAAAGGACTCCAAATAGTGCAATATTGTATATAATATGCAATCTTTATTAACACCAAAATATGCCAAATACTCACAATATCTGGCGAATAAAACTTCACATAAAGGTATCTTTTAAAATTTCCATGTAACGAGTCCACATGCAGCCAGCACACGCTTAAGGAAACAGACCAACGATGTACCCGGTCGGCGTGTGACGTCAGCACACGACAAAACAGCTGATTCTGTTCCAGCTACGCTTGTATACACAGACTCACAGGATCATTGCCTCAACGCATTTCTCGCCCCCTGCTGGGCGCTTTCTCAAGAGGATGAATGACCTCAACTTCAACACTTCATTATTTATACTTAATCTAATGGCGCCATCTAGCTACCATAAGTATTAATACAACTACAAACAACAACTCTTCTAATACTTTTTTTTAAAATAGAACCAATTGTGAATACAATAGATCTATCTCTTCAAAACAATTGATAATATGCTGACAAATCCACCTTCCCTGTATAATTAGTCTCTTTATAATCTATATCATCAAGATTATTTCTAAATTTGATTTATATCTAAAAACCTATTATTCTGAGCTAAAATTCCCTAGTCATAATATTAAAACCCCTGGATAAAATTTAATATATCTATACATCAGTCAATATTAGTAAATATAAAAAAACTAATTCTATACATCAATTGATATTAATAAATTAATTAAAAATATTATAATAAAAATCTTAAAACCAAATTCATAATTAAAAAATATTTGGTATTTATCTACACCTACACTATTTGGTCATTATTAAAAATTATACATATATATATATATTTGGATCTACACACTTATATATATATATATATATATACAAACATATAACCCATAGAATACTAGCATAATAGATTCATTAATAAAGCCTATATAATCCTAATCTTAATAGTAAATTACAGTATAAGGGATGAAAGCATTTTTCCAAACTCTTTTTCAAATTATAAATGCTGCCACATCTAAATCAACATTTAGACCCTTAGGCGCGAGGGTCCCTAATTTATATATCCAAAAGGTCACTCTATGCCTAAAGTCCAAAAGTCTATCACCACCTCTGGGATTAGATTTTACCATTTCAATACCCTTCACAGTCAGGCATTTAGGGTCACATGCATGTCTCTGGGAGTAATGAATGTGTACACTATGTTTTAAAAAAGGTTTTTTTATATTATAAACATGTTCACTGTATCTTTTGGATAGGCATCTCTTTTGCGACCTACGTACTTTAGTCCACAACTACACAAATAGACTACATAAGTACTCTTACAGGTGATAAATTGTTTCACTCAAAACTCTTGCCCCGTTGTTGATCTAAAAACTGATCTCTCCTTATCAATACATTTACACATTGGACATCTTGCTTTATGACATCTATATGTACCTTTTAGACTTAAGAAATTTTCATTAATATTACACTTAATTGGTTTAATTGTCTTCAGCTTACTAGGGGCAAGAAGATTCTTTAAATTAGTATTTTTCCTATATACAACATTCGGTCTTGTATCAAGCTCCTCTTTTAACAGAGGATCCCCTTTTAGGATTGGCCAATATTTGTGCAGTATTTTCTTAACATTTGTAATACCTTCACCATATGTAGTAATAAATTTAACAGGCTGCCTTTCCTGTTTACATAACTTATCTTTCTGTTTATTTAATAGAACATCCCTATCTAACTGGTTAACTTCATTCATAATATGTGTGAGGTGTTCCCTATTGTGAGATTTACATATCAATTTGTCCTTCAAAACCTCTGCTTCAATATTATAATCATTCACTCTTGAACAATTTCTTTTAATCCTCACAAATTGACTTTTGGGAATAGTTTTTACCCATTTCTTATAATGACCACTAGTAGCGTGTAGTAAACTGTTACTATCAACTGATATATAAATATATTGGATATATAAATTAGGGACCCTCGCGCCTAAGGGTCTAAATGTTGATTTAGATGTGGCAGCATTTATAATTTGAAAAAGAGTTTGGAAAAATGCTTTCATCCCTTGTACTGTAATTTGCTATTAAGTTTAGGATTATATAGGCTTTATTAATTAATCTATTATATTAGTAATCTATGGGTTATATGTTTGTATATATATATATATATATAAGTGTGTAGATCCAAATATATATATAAGTATCATTTTTAATAATGACCAAATAGTGTAGTTGTAGATACATACCAAATATTTTTTAATTATGAATTTGGTTTTAAGATTTTTATTATAATATTTTTAATTCATTTATTAATATCAATTGATGTATAGAATTTGTTTTTTTATATTTACTAATATTGACTGATATATAGATATATTACATTTTATCCAGGGGTTTTAATATTATGACTAGGGAATTTTAGCTCAGAATAATAGGTTTTTAGATATAAATCAAATTTAGAAATAATCTTGATGATATAGATTATAAAGAGATTAATTATACTGGGAAGGTGGATTTGTCAGCATTTTATCAATTGTTTTGAAGAGAAAGATCTATTATATTAACAATTGGTTTTATTTTAAAAAAAGTATTAGAAGAGTTGCTGTTTGTAGTTGTACTAATACTTATGGTAGCTAGATGGCGCCATTAGATTAAGTATAAATAATGAAGTGTTGAAGTTGAGGTCATTCATCCTCTTGAGAAAGCGCCCAGCAGGGGGCAAGAAACACGTTGAGGCAGTGATCCTGTGAGTCTGTGTATGCAAGCGTAGCTGGAACAGAATCAGCTGTTGTCGGGTGCTGACGTCACACGCCGACCTGGTACATCGTTGGTTTGTTTCCTTAAGCGTGTGCTGGCTGCATGTGGACTCGTTGTTTTAAAAGATACCTTTATGTGAAGTTTTATTCACCAGATATTGTGAGTATTTGGCATATTTTGGTGTTAATAAAGATTGCGTATTATATACAATATTGCACTATTTGGAGTCCTTTTCCTTCAAGTATAAATAATGAAGTGTTGAAGTTGAGGTCATTCATCCTCTTGAGAAAGCGCCCAGCAGGGGGCGAGAAACGCGTTGAGGCAGTGATCCTGTGAGTCCGTGTATGCAAGCGTAGCTGGAACAGAATCAGCTGTTGTCGGGTGCTGACGTCACACGCCGACCGGGTACATCGTTGGTCTGTTTCCTTAAGCGTGTGCTGGCTGCATGTGGACTCGTTGTTTTAAAAGATACCTTTATGTGAAGTTTTATTCACCAGATATTGTGAGTATTTGGCATATTTTGGTGTTAATAAAGATTGCATATTATATACAATATTGCACTATTTGGAGTCAATTTTCTTCACAGACTGCGCTCTTCTCTGGGAGTGAAAGGTTTTGGTGCTAACACCTGTAATTGTCCTACTATTTCATGTCAAAATGACTGCTGTGAAAAGGTATATTACACCAGGTTTGAGCAAGACATGCTTGAGCATTACATACATATGTGGCATGAGTTTAATTAATTGTAAGCTTCCTAATTCCAACTTTTAATCACCTCATTCCATTCAAAATGGCAAAAATCACAGAATATGACAGACATAAAATCATACTTCAGCAAGGCCAATTAGCAAACAAACTGGATACTTAAGATTTGGTATTTAATCTATTATAAAGAAATTTGAAGAATCAATAGAGGTCAAGGACAAAAAAATGAGAATTTTCTCAGAGTTTCTTCTTTGAGAGACCAGAAGAAATCCAGCAAAGACCTGGCTCAGCATCTGGCAGCTTCATCAGAATGCCAAGTTGACCCTTCTACAGTCCGAAGAGCTCACAAAGATTGGAATGGAGATCAGTGGAAAAGAGTATTATGGAGTGACAAATCCAAGTTTTTAATTTTTGGGTTCAATCATCAACAATATGTGAGAAGAAGAGTTGGAGAGAGATGGAAGAATAAGTGCTTGTGGCCTTCATTGAAACATGGTGGAGGGTCTGTCCTGGTTTGGGGCTGCATTTCTGCCAGTGGTGTTGGTGATATTGTCTGAAATGACAGGATCATGAATGCTGAAAAGTACTGAGAGCTTTTAATTCATCATGCCATTCCTTCTGGAAAGTGTCTGATTGGAGATAGTTTTATTTTTCAGCATGATAATGATCCCAAGCACACTGCTAATGCAGTGAAATCATGTTTTAAAAAAAAAAAACAGCTGATAAAACGCTGACAGTCATGGACAGAGTCAGCACCTGAATATTATAGAGGCAGATT
The DNA here is from genome assembly GCF_027579735.1 of Bombina bombina. Classification (NCBI taxonomy): domain Eukaryota; kingdom Metazoa; phylum Chordata; class Amphibia; order Anura; family Bombinatoridae; genus Bombina; species Bombina bombina. Next base: position 204,509,072 of record NC_069501.1, on the reverse strand, counting down.
GGGATCACCTGGACAGAGAAAAGAATAAGACAACTTAATTCTAAAGAAGAACTCTAGGAAGTGCTGAAAGTAATAAAACACCAGAAGATTACTTCAGAAAACTTCAGGACAGTCTCCCCAAAAGAGTTCAAGATGTGCTTAGTACCAAGGGAGGTCACACTAAATACTGACTTTTGCCTGATGAAGCCATTTTGTTCTGAAAATTGTGTTTTTTATATATATATTTTGTGTACATATTTCCTGTATTTTCTGTTTGTATCTTAAAGGGACAGTCTAGTCAAAAAATAACTTACATGATTCAGATAGTGCATGTAATTTTAAACAACCTTCCAATTTACTTTTATCATCAATTTTGCTTTGTTCTCTTGGTATTCTTAGTTGAAAGATAAACTTAGGTAGGCTGCCTCTTATCTGAATGGAGGGCATTAGTTCATGTGTGCCATATAGATAACATTGTGCTCACGCCCATGGAATAACCTAGAAGTCAGCACTGATTGGCTAAAATGCAAGTCTGTCAAAACTGTGCAATGGGTAAAAAAGGGATTATCTATTTTTTAAACAATAAAAATTCTGGTGTAGAGATTGAAAAAATTATTTTGTCCCAGAGATGATTCTCTGAGGTGGTGATCGATACACTGGTTCAGGCACAAAACCCGTTACCAGATGTATTTAACATAAGGTATGGAGGGCTTGGTGTGTGTAACTTGGGTTTCCTTGGCACATGTGAAGACTCCACGTATTCTTTAGTTTAGAGAAGGGCCTGTCAGCTAGTTCTCTTAAAGGTCAGGTTTCTGTTTTTTCTGTATTGCTGCTTAAGAGGTTAGCTTTTTGAAAGATGTTCTGTATTTTGTTCAAGCTATTGCTGTTTTCAGAACTATTGCTCCACCATGGAGCCTTAATCTTGTTCGAAGAGTATGGATATCCAAGCCAGCACCTGACAGAGATAAGGTTTGAATCCTGCAGCTCCGGTATCGCAGGATCCTTAAGTGGAGGGAGAAGATACAGAAACTCTAGAACTCGACCACTGAACTCGTCCGCACCTTCCTGATGAGATGAGCCGCTGATCTTCGCATTCAATAAGGAAACATGACAAAATAAGTCAGCTGTTGTGATGCCATGGTCTGTATGGTAAGGTGAGGTTCTGTAGGGCACCTTAGAGTAGTTTCCACTCACTTGGATTTCATCATAGTACAATCTAGTGAAGGTGGGCTGACTGTAGGAGGCAATAGTATGTCAATGACTTTTCTCATAATAAAGTTGAAAGACTCTTTAGGCTTCTCTGTTTGAGGTACTATGGGCTGTGTCTCATCAAATCAACCCAAAGATAGGGAAATAGCATTAGCCCGAAGACTAATGGGTTGTTGGACTTAATTTGCCTTAAAGCCACACTTTACTGACTCAATAAGGTTATCCATCTAATGTTCAAAGTTCAAAATGAGCAGGGAAGTAGACCTGCTCTACCCAGGGAACCAAGGGGGGGGGGGTAATAGGGCTGTTATCACCGGTCTAACTCTTCAGTTAATGTGATCTCCCCAATATGAATGTCAGGTTAGGAAATGTCCAGAAGAAGACCCAAATGCTAGGGCGAACTTAAACAACACCCTTGCACTCTGAGTTTAATCCAGGACGTGACCCCACGACAACCTCCAAAAAACAATTTACTCACGATAGGGAGCAGAGATAGCCTGTGCCCAAAGTAATTCAAGATATCAGCCAGATAGACTTCTGAATAAGGAACTGGTTTCAGGAAATGTCTTCCACAGAATCAGGAGAGCAGGGATAGTCCACTTATACTCAGACAGAAGAAGGGTAAAACAGGAAACAGTTAATAATGCAGGAGTAGGTAATTTGTTATCAGGCAGTTTGAGGGTAAACACTGTGTAGACAGTCTTTGCAGAGTATGCAATAGGTAATCAGGCAGTTTGAGGGTTAACACTGTGTAGATAGTCTTTGCAGAGTATGCAACAGGTAATCAGGCAGTTTGAGGGTTAACACTGTGTAGTCAGAACTTGCAGAGTTAACAACATGTAATCAGGTAGTTTGAGGGTTAACACTGTGCAGACAGTCTTTGCAGAGTATGCAACAAGTAATCAGGCAGTTTGAGGGTTAACACTGTGTAGACAGTCTTTGCAGAGTATGCAATAGGTAAACAGGCAGTTTGAGGGTTAACACTGTGTAGATAGTCTTTGCAGAGTATGCAACAGGTAATCAGGCAGTTTGAGGGTTAACACTGTGTAGTCAGAACTTGCAGAGTTAACAACATGTAATCAGGTAGTTTGAGGTTTAACACTGTGCAGACAGTCTTTGCAGAGTATGCAACAAGTAATCAGGCAGTTTGAAAGTTTCACAAAACAAACAGTACTTACATTGTTTGGAGACAGGTAATCAGGAGGTTGAAGGTTAATCCAGCATAGTAAGTCCTTGAAGAGATTGGCAACAGATAAGCAGCAGTTAGAGAGATTTCACAGCGAATTCACCACAGAAGCCACAAAGTTAAACAAACAAACGGGCACTGGAGAAACAGGAAGCCCGGAATAAAAAGCCTGGTTGTGACATCATCAGGAAGGGGTGGCTCAGACACCTGTCAATCAAGCACACAGAGAGGACTGCAGAGCTTCCCAGCAGCTAAGCGTGACAGTGCCCCCTCCTCAAGGACCCCTCCGGGGGACCCGACCGGGCCTGGCAGGGTATTTCTTGTGAAAAGACTTGACAAGAGCTGGAGCATGAACATGAGAGGCCGGTTCCCAAGATCGTTCAGAGATAGGATAACCCTTCCAATGGACCAGGTAGTACAGCCAATTGCCCCGTAGCTTGGAATCGAGAATCTGGCTGACTTCAAACTCAGAAGTTCCCTCTACGGAAAGTGGAGGAGGTGGTTTACTCTTGGTAGAGTACCGATTGTAGATGACTGGCTTGAGTAGGGAGACATGAAACACTGGATGGATCTTGAGAGTCTTGGGTAAGGCCAGGCGGTATGCAGAAGAACAAACTCTGGAAACAATTCGAAAAGGTCCAATGTACTTAGGACCCAACTTGGTACAAGGTTGTTTTAGACGTATGAATCTGGTGGATAAAAATACTCTGTCTCCAGTACGAAGTAAAGGAGCCTTGCACCTTCTGCGATCAGCATATTTCTTATGTCTTATGGAAGAAGAGAGTAGATTTTGACGAATGAATTGCTAGTAATTACGGAGATTTTTCACTATACGATCTGCTCCAGGGACTTCAGTAGAACTGGTAATCAAAGGAAAGGTTCTAGGTTCAAATCCATAAGCTGCCTTAAAGGGAGAGGTCTGTAATGAGGCATTATAATGTGAGTTGTGAGCTAATTCCGCCAAAGGCAATAACTGAGACCAGTTGGAGTGGTGATGGTCTACATAATGTCTAAGAAAAGATTCCAAGGCTTGATTTACACGCTCAGTCTGTCCGTTGGATTGAGGATGGTGTGCAGTAGAAAGAGATATGTTGATTCCGAAGTGCTTACAAAAAGACCTCCAAAATTTGGAAACAAATTGGACTCCATGATCTGAGACTATATCAGTGGGAAAACCATGTAAACGAGATATATGTAGAACAAAGAGTTCAGAAAGTCTTTGAGCTGAAGGCAAGCCTGGAAGAGGTATGAAGTGAGCAGACTTGGAGAACCGATCCACCACTACCCAAATGGTCATATTTCCAGCAGAAACAGGAAGATCTGTAACAAAGTCCATGGATAAGTGAGACCAAGGGTAATGAGGAAATGAGAAGATTGTTTGTTCGAAGCACAAGAACTACAAGCAGCAATATAATCCTTAACATCCCTCCTCATAGTGACCACCAAACATGCTGCTTCAGTTTCCACAATGTATTGGTTATTCCAGGATGACCTGCTGAAATGTTGTCATGAGCCCAATGTAGAAGCTTAAGACGTAATCCTTTGGGTACATACAGGATACCAGAAGGTAGTTTGCAAGAAGATGGTACCCGGACTTGAGCAGCATGTAAAGCCTGTACTGGAAAAGAGGATACTTGAGCCAAAACTTTGACTGGACGTAGTATAGGTTCTGAATCAAATGGAGAAGGTTCAGAAGATTGGAACTGCCTAGATAAAGCATCTGCCTTGGAATTTTTTTAACCAGGAACATAGGAAAGTACAAAATTAAACCTGGAGAAGAACAAGGCCCACCGAGCCTGACGAGGATTGAGACGTGTAGCTGTTTGGAGGTATAAAAGATTCTTGTGATCTGTCAGAATGAAAAAAGGTTGACTGGTACCCTCTAACCAATGCCTCCATTCATCCAAAGCTAATTTTATAGCCAAAAGCTCCTTATTGCCCACATCATAATTTAACTCGGCAGGATTGAATTTTTTCGAAAAGAACGCCACAGGATGTATCTTGCTGGTAGTTGGATCACGTTGGGAGAGAACAGCTCCAGCTGCTATAGAGGAAGCGTCAACCTCCAAAATAAACTGGAGATCAGGAATTGGATGACTGAGAAGAGGTGCAGAAGAAAATGCTGATTTTAGCTTTTCAAAAGCCTGTACTGCCGAAGAGGACCAGTTCTTACAATTTTGCCCTTTCTTAGTAAGAGAAGTGAGTGGAGACGTGATGTCAGCAAAGTTCTTTATAAACTTTCTATAGTAATTGGCAAAGCCAAGAAACCTCTGCAGGGATTTGAGAGTAGTGGGTCTGGGCCAGTCCTTGATAGCCGACAGTTTAGCAGGATCCATCTCAAAACCTGATTCAGAAATGATATACCCCAAAAAGGGGATGGAACTCTGATGAAAAGAGCATTTCTCCAATTTAGCGAACAGGGAATTGTCTCGTAACCTCTGAAGTACCAGTCTTACATGATGTACATGTTCCTGTAATGTTTTCGAATAGATCAGAATGTCATCAAGGTAAATGATAACAAATTGATTTAGATAATCTCTGAAGATTTCGTTAACAAAGTGCTGAAATACTGCTGGTGCATTGCACAATCCGAATGGCATTACTAGATACTCGTAGTGACCAAATCTAGTGTTAAATGCCGTCTTCCATTCGTCTCCTTTACGGATTCTGACCAGATTGTAGGCCCCACAGAGATCTAACTTGGAAAAAATAGAAGCACCTTGAAGACGATCGAATAACTCAGAAATGAGCGGCAGAGGATAGCTGTTTTTGACAGTAATCTGATTCAAGGCTCGATAATCAATACAGGGACGAAGACCTCCATCTTTTTTCCCAATGAAGAAAAAACCTGCACCCACAGGTGAAGAGGAAGGATGAATAAATCCTCTGGCTAAGTTGTCCTTTATGTATTCCTCGAGAGAGACATTTTCTTGACGAGAGAGGGGATAGGTCCTTCCCTTAGGTAGAGGAGCCCCTGAATACAATTCAATAGGACAGTCAAATATCCGGTGTGGAGGTAACGTCTCAGCCTCTTTTTTAGAAAACACATCACAAAAGGCATGATAGTAATTAGGCAATGATTCAGGAACTTCCACCATAGCTACGACAGGACAAGATGGTTTAGAGGGATTTTGCAGGCAATGTTTGAAACAGGTAGTTCCCCAGGAAATAAGTTCTCCTTTAGACCATGAGAAAACTGGATCATGAAGCTGCAACCAAGGTAACCCCAGAATCAATGGTATGTGGGGAGAAGAGATGACATCAAAACGAATAATTTCAGAATGAAGTATACCCACAGTCAAAAGAAGAGGAATGGTAGAATGTTGTATGATACCAGAACCTAGAGGCTGTCCACTGACAGTAGTTACCTTAACTAACTGTTTCTTGGCTTGAAGAGGAATCCTGAGAGAGTCAGCAAAGTTTGAATCAATGAATACTCCAGCAGCTCCAGAATCGATGAGAGCTTGAGCTCGAAACTTGGTGTTTCCAAAAGAGATAATTACAGGAACAAAAAGTTTAGAATTGAGGGAAGACATGGGATTCTGGCTTAACTCTGTCCCTCTATCAAAAGTTAAGCCTTGGCTTTTACTGGCCGGATAGGACAGTCCTTCAGTAAATGTCCTTTGGTACCACAATACAGACATAACCCAAGAGTACGCCTTCTATGGCGTTCAGCTTCTGACAATTTAATAGCTCCTACTTCCATGGGTTCCACAGACTCAGGAGATTGGGAATTATTATTAGAAAGACTTGAGGTTTGAATAGGAGGATGAAAAGAAGATTTAACAAAGGATCTCTGATTCCTATCTCTCTCCTGAAGACGTTCAGAATGCCGGGCGTCAAGAGTAATACATAAATTGATAAGACCCTCCAATGAATCAGGGAGTTCCCGAAATACAAGTTCATCCTTAAGGCGTTCGCAAAGTCCTTTGCAAAAGGCTGCCCGTAAGGGTCCATGGTTCCAATCAGTTTCTGCGGCTAAAATCCTGAATTCAATAGCATATTGAGCTACCGAAAGGGATCCAACAATCCTGCCTCAGCAGCTGCAGACCTCCCAGGCTTGTCAAAAACAGAAGAAAAAATGGACACAAATAATTCCACATCCTGTAGTAACGGATCATTCTTCTCTAAAAGAGGGGACACCCAGGCTAGAGCCTTACCCTTCATGAGGGAAATAATAAAGGTGATTTTGGAAGTAGAATTGGAAAAAACTTGAGAATTGTTTCTGAAGTGTAAACGACACTGATTAAGGAATCCACGGCATTCTTCAGGATTACCGTCATATTTATCTGGAAGTGGGATTCGTGGTATATTCTGTCCAACAGGTTGAGGTGGATTAAAGACAGCATTGGTGCTAGTAGCAGTGGCAGCAGGAGTCGCCGTAGCTTGAGAAGGAGCGGAGAGGTTATGTAGCAGAGCAGTAATCTGGTCAAGCTTGGAATCCAAAGATTGCAAATGAGCAGAATGATTTCCTAGAAGTTGCCCTTGTAGAGCCACAGCCCTGGATAACTCATCAGGGTCCATATTATGGCCCATTTGTACTGTCAGATTAGGAAATGTCCAGAAGAAGACCCAAATGCTAGGGCGAACTTAAACAACACCCTTCCACTCTGAGTTTAATCCAGGACGTGACCCCACGACAACCTCCAAAAAAACAATTTACTCACGATATGGAGCAGGGTTAGCCTGTGCCCAAAGTAATTCAAGATATCAGCCAGATAGACTTCTGAATAAGGAACTGGTTTCAGGAAATGTCTTCCACAGAATCAGGAGAGCAGGGATAGTCCACTTATACTCAGACAGAAGAAGGGTAAAACAGGAAACAGTTAATAATGCAGGAGTAGGTAATTTGTTATCAGGCAGTTTGAGGGTAAACACTGTGTAGACAGTCTTTGCAGAGTATGCAAAAGGTAATCAGGCAGTTTGAGGGTTAACACTGTGTAGATCGTCTTTGCAGAATATACAACAGGTAATCAGGCAGTTTGAGGGTTAACACTGTGTAGTCAGAACTTGCAGAGTTAACAACATGTAATCAGGTAGTTTGAGGGTTAACACTGTGCAGACAGTCTTTGCAGAGTATGCAACAAGTAATCAGGCAGTTTGAGGGTTAACACTGTGTAGACAGTCTTTGCAGAGTATGCAATAGGTAAACAGGCAGTTTGAGGGTTAACACTGTGTAGATAGTCTTTGCAGAGTATGCAACAGGTAATCAGGCAGTTTGAGGGTTAACACTGTGTAGTCAGAACTTGCAGAGTTAACAACATGTAATCAGGTAGTTTGAGGTTTAACACTGTGCAGACAGTCTTTGCAGAGTATGCAACAAGTAATCAGGCAGTTTGAAAGTTTCACAAAACAAACAGTACTTGCATTGTTTGGAGACAGGTAATCAGGAGGTTGAAGGTTAATCCAGCATAGTAAATCCTTGAAGAGATTGGCAACAGAAAAGCAGCAGTTAGAGAGATTCCACAGCGAATTCACCACAGAAGCCACAAAGTTAAACAAACAAACGGGCACTGGAGAAACAGGAAGCCCGGAATAAAAAGCCTGGTTGTGACATCATCAGGAAGGGGTGGCTCAGACACCTGTCAATCAAGCACACAGAGAGGACTGCAGAGCTTCCCAGCAGCTAAGCGTGACAGTGCCCCCTCCTCAAGGACCCCTCCGGGGGACCCGACCGGGCCTGGCAGGGTATTTCTTGTGAAAAGACTTGACAAGAGCTGGAGCATGAACATGAGAGGCCGGTTCCCAAGATCGTTCAGAGATAGGATAACCCTTCCAATGGACCAGGTAGTACAGCCAATTGCCCCGTAGCTTGGAATCGAGAATCTGGCTGACTTCAAACTCAGAAGTTCCCTCTACGGAAAGTGGAGGAGGTGGTTTACTCTTGGTAGAGTACCGATTGTAGATGACTGGCTTGAGTAGGGAGACATGAAACACTGGATGGATCTTGAGAGTCTTGGGTAAGGCCAGGCGGTATGCAGAAGAACAAACTCTGGAAACAATTCGAAAAGGTCCAATGTACTTAGGACCCAACTTGGTACAAGGTTGTTTTAGACGTATGAATCTGGTGGATAAAAATACTCTGTCTCCAGTACGAAGTAAAGGAGCCTTGCACCTTCTGCGATCAGCATATTTCTTATGTCTTATGGAAGAAGAGAGTAGATTTTGACGAATGAGTTGCTAGTGATTACTGAGATTTTTCACTATACGATCTGCTCCAGGGACTTCAGTAGAACTGGTAATCAAAGGAAAGGTTCTAGGTTCAAATCCATAAGCTGCCTTAAAGGGAGAGGTCTGTAATGAGGCATTATAATGTGAGTTGTGAGCTAATTCCGCCAAAGGCAATAACTGAGACCAGTTGGAGTGGTGATGGTCTACATAATGTCTAAGAAAAGATTCCAAGGCTTGATTTACACGCTCAGTCTGTCCGTTGGATTGAGGATGGTGTGCAGTAGAAAGAGATATGTTGATTCCGAAGTGCTTACAAAAAGACCTCCAAAATTTGGAAACAAATTGGACTCCATGATCTGAGACTATATCAGTGGGAAAACCATGTAAACGAGATATATGTAGAACAAAGAGTTCAGAAAGTCTTTGAGCTGAAGGCAAGCCTGGAAGAGGTATGAAGTGAGCAGACTTGGAGAACCGATCCACCACTACCCAAATGGTCATATTTCCAGCAGAAACAGGAAGATCTGTAACAAAGTCCATGGATAAGTGAGACCAAGGGTAATGAGGAAATGAGAAGATTGTTTGTTTGAAGCACAAGAACTACAAGCAGCAATATAATCCTTAACATCCCTCCTCATAGTGACCACCAAACATGCTGCTTCAGTTTCCACAATGTATTGGTTCTTCCAGGATGACCTGCTGAAATGTTGTCATGAGCCCAACGTAGAAGCTTAAGACGTAATCCTTTGGGTACATACAGGATACCAGAAGGTAGTTTGCAAGAAGATGGTACCCGGACTTGAGCAGCATGTAAAGCCTGTACTGGAAAAGAGGATACTTGAGCCAAAACTTTGACTGGACGTAGTATAGGTTCTGAATCAAATGGAGAAGGTTCAGAAGATTGGAACTGCCTAGATAAAGCATCTGCCTTGGAATTTTTTGAACCAGGAACATAGGAAAGTACAAAATTAAACCTGGAGAAGAACAAGGCCCACCGAGCCTGACGAGGATTGAGACGTGTAGCTGTTTGGAGGTATAAAAGATTCTTGTGATCTGTCAGAATGAAAAAAGGTTGACTGGTACCCTCTAACCAATGCCTCCATTCATCCAAAGCTAATTTTATAGCCAAAAGTTCCTTATTGCCCACATCATAATTTAACTCGGCAGGATTGAATTTTTTCGAAAAGAACGCCACAGGATGTATCTTGCTGGTAGTTGGATCACGTTGGGAGAGAACAGCTCCAGCTGCTATAGAGGAAGCGTCAACCTCCAAAATAAACTGGAGATCAGGAATTGGATGACTGAGAAGAGGTGCAGAAGAAAATGCTGATTTTAGCTTTTCAAAAGCCTGTACTGCCGAAGAGGACCAGTTCTTACAATTTTGCCCTTTCTTAGTAAGAGAAGTGAGTGGAGACGTGATGTCAGCAAAGTTCTTTATAAACTTTCTATAGTAATTGGCAAAGCCAAGAAACCTCTGCAGGGATTTGAGAGTAGTGGGTCTGGGCCAGTCCTTGATAGCCGACAGTTTAGCAGGATCCATCTCAAAACCTGATTCAGAAATGATATACCCCAAAAAGGGGATGGAACTCTGATGAAAAGAGCATTTCTTCAATTTAGCGAACAGGGAATTGTCTCGTAACCTCTGAAGTACCAGTCTTACATGATGTACATGTTCCTGTAATGTTTTCGAATAGATCAGAATGTCATCGAGGTAAATGATAACAAATTGATTTAGATAATCTCTGAAGATTTCGTTAACAAAGTGCTGAAATACTGCTGGTGCATTGCACAATCCGAATGGCATTACTAGATACTCGTAGTGACCAAATCTAGTGTTAAATGCCGTCTTCCATTCGTCTCCTTTACGGATTCTGACCAGATTGTAGGCCACACAGAGATCTAACTTGGAAAAAATAGAAGCACCTTGAAGACGATCGAATAACTCAGAAATGAGCGGCAGAGGATAGCTGTTTTTGACAGTAATCTGATTCAAGGCTCGATAATCAATACAGGGACGAAGACCTCCATCTTTTTTCCCAATGAAGAAAAAACCTGCACCCACAGGTGAAGAGGAAGGATGAATAAATGCTCTGGCTAAGTTGTCCTTTATGTATTCCTCGAGAGAGACATTTTCTTGACGAGAGAGGGGATAGGTCCTTCCCTTAGGTAGAGGAGCCCCTGAATACAATTCAATAGGACAGTCAAATATCCGGTGTGGAGGTAACGTCTCAGCCTCTTTTTTAGAAAACACATCACAAAAGGCATGATAGTAATTAGGCAATGATTCAGGAACTTCCACCATAGCTACGACAGGACAAGATGGTTTAGAGGGATTTTGCAGGCAATGTTTGAAACAGGTAGTTCCCCAGGAAATAAGTTCTCCTTTAGACCATGAGAAAACTGGATCATGAAGCTGCAACCAAGGTAACCCCAGAATCAATGGTATGTGGGGAGAAGAGATGACATCAAAACGAATAATTTCAGAATGAAGTATACCCACAGTCAAAAGAAGAGGAATGGTAGAATGTTGTATGATACCAGAACCTAGAGGCTGTCCACTGACAGTAGTTACCTTAACTAACTGTTTCTTGGCTTGAAGAGGAATCCTGAGAGAGTCAGCAAAGTTTGAATCAATGAATACTCCAGCAGCTCCAGAATCGATGAGAGCTTGAGCTCGAAACTTGGTGTTTCCAAAAGAGATAATTACAGGAACAAAAAGTTTAGAATTGAGGGAAGACATGGGATTCTGGCTTAACTCTGTCCCTCTATCAAAAGTTAAGCCTTGGCTTTTACTGGCCGGATAGGACAGTCCTTCAGTAAATGTCCTTTGGTACCACAATACAGACATAACCCAAGAGTACGCCTTCTATGGCGTTCAGCTTCTGACAATTTAATAGCTCCTACTTCCATGGGTTCCACAGACTCAGGAGATTGGGAATTATTATTAGAAAGACTTGAGGTTTGAATAGGAGGACGAAAAGAAGATTTAACAAAGGATCTCTGATTCCTATCTCTCTCCTGAAGACGTTCAGAATGCCGGGCGTCAAGAGTAATACATAAATTGATAAGACCCTCCAATGAATCAGGGAGTTCCCGAAATACAAGTTCATCCTTAAGGCGTTCGCAAAGTCCTTTGCAAAAGGCTGCCCGTAAGGGTCCATGGTTCCAATCAGTTTCTGCGGCTAAAATCCTGAATTCAATAGCATATTGAGCTACCGAAAGGGATCCAACAATCCTGCCTCAGCAGCTGCAGACCTCCCAGGCTTGTCAAAAACAGAAGAAAAAATGGACACAAATAATTCCACATCCTGTAGTAACGGATCATTCTTCTCTAAAAGAGGGGACACCCAGGCTAGAGCCTTACCCTTCATGAGGGAAATAATAAAGGTGATTTTGGAAGTAGAATTGGAAAAAACTTGAGGATTGTTTCTGAAGTGTAAACGACACTGATTAAGGAATCCACGGCATTCTTCAGGATTACCGTCATATTTATCTGGAAGTGGGATTCGTGGTATATTCTGTCCAACAGGTTGAGGTGGATTAAAGACAGCATTGGTGCTAGTAGCAGTGGCAGCAGGAGTCGCCGTAGCTTGAGAAGGAGCGGAGAGGTTATGTAGCAGAGCAGTAATCTGGTCAAGCTTGGAATCCAAAGATTGCAAATGAGCAGAATGATTTCCTAGAAGTTGCCCTTGTAGAGCCACAGCCCTGGATAACTCATCAGGGTCCATATTATGGCCCATTTGTACTGTCAGATTAGGAAATGTCCAGAAGAAGACCCAAATGCTAGGGCGAACTTAAACAACACCCTTCCACTCTGAGTTTAATCCAGGACGTGACCCCACGACAACCTCCAAAAAAACAATTTACTCACGATATGGAGCAGGGTTAGCCTGTGCCCAAAGTAATTCAAGATATCAGCCAGATAGACTTCTGAATAAGGAACTGGTTTCAGGAAATGTCTTCCACAGAATCAGGAGAACAGGGATAGTCTACTTATACTCAGACAGAAGAAGGGTAAAACAGGAAACAGTTAATAATGCAGGAGTAGGTAATTTGTTATCAGGCAGTTTGAGGGTAAACACTGTGTAGACAGTCTTTGCAGAGTATGCAAAAGGTAATCAGGCAGTTTGAGGGTTAACACTGTGTAGATCGTCTTTGCAGAGTATACAACAGGTAATCAGGCAGTTTGAGGGTTAACACTGTGTAGTCAGAACTTGCAGAGTTAACAACATGTAATCAGGTAGTTTGAGGGTTAACACTGTGCAGACAGTCTTTGCAGAGTATGCAACAAGTAATCAGGCAGTTTGAGGGTTAACACTGTGTAGACAGTCTTTGCAGAGTATGCAATAGGTAAACAGGCAGTTTGAGGGTTAACACTGTGTAGTCAGAACTTGCAGAGTTAACAACATGTAATCAGGTAGTTTGAGGTTTAACACTGTGCAGACAGTCTTTGCAGAGTATGCAACAAGTAATCAGGCAGTTTGAAAGTTTCACAAAACAAACAGTACTTGCATTGTTTGGAGACAGGTAATCAGGAGGTTGAAGGTTAATCCAGCATAGTAAGTCCTTGAAGAGATTGGCAACAGAAAAGCAGCAGTTAGAGAGATTCCACAGCGAATTCACCACAGAAGCCACAAAGTTAAACAAACAAACGGGCACTGGAGAAACAGGAAGCCCGGAATAAAAAGCCTGGTTGTGACATCATCAGGAAGGGGTGGCTCAGACACCTGTCAATCAAGCACACAGAGAGGACTGCAGAGCTTCCCAGCAGCCGAGCGTGACAATGAACATCCATTGATACAGCAGTATTCTGTAAAATGATATCTATATGATAAAGTTGTGGATCCTTAGATAATTAGCATACTATACATAGAATATTAAGAGCCTCTAGTTTTGTAAACACGCCCCCAAAACGAGGGGTTTTATTTAAATCTCTTTATAGAACTAAATAAAGAGTGTACATTTCTGCCTATTTTGGATCTCAAAATATTGAACAAATTCCTAAAAGTTCCTATTTTCAAGATGGAAACTATTCATACTTTACTTCCTTTAGTTTCAGGATAGTCAGTTTATGTCTACCATAGACTTAAAGTGTATTTATTTGAATAAACCTATTCACAGGGATCATGTCAAGTTCCTGAGATTTAATTTTCTAGACAAACATCAGTTTATGGCCCTTCCTTTCAGTCTGGCTTCAGCTCCCAGACTGAGCAGGAGCGAGCTGCACTTAGTGCTATGGTGCGGTCGGGCCGGGCTGTGACTATACAACTGGCCCGATGCGCTGTTTGAAAAATAACAGACCCGCTCAGAAGATCACAGAGAGCGGGTCTGTAAAACAGCAGGGTTTTTTTTAAATTCAAAGGGCAAATTTTGTTTTATAAAGATTGCGCTAATATAATGTTATATAATTCTGCACTATGTGCAGAATTATATAACATTATTTTTAAGGTTTACTGTCCCTTTAAGCTTAAGGAATTTCTTTAGTTCCTTACTTGGATAACATTCTCCTTCAGGCTACGTCTTTTCATTCGGGCAGAACACCATCTTTGCATGATTTCTGCCATCCACGAGCGTGAAAAATTGGTCTCTTAATCAAGAAGTTTTTGACCAAATAGTGAGTTATTGGGGTCTGCCAAAATTAGATATCATGACCTCTCATTAGAATAACAAGCTGTTTAAATATTGTTTCTAGGTAGATGCCTTAGCGATTCCCTGGTCATTCAACCTTATTTATCTTTTTCCTCCATTTGTGTTTCTATCCAGAGTTAAAGCCAGAATCAAGCAGTAATAAGCCTCAGCAATTCTGATTGCCCCAGAGTGGCCTTGCAGGATTTGGTTTTCAAATCTATTTATAATTTTGCTTAGTTTTCTTGGTATACTTTTTTTTATAACTCTTTATTGAAAATCCATGAGGTTGCACAACAGAATATAAATGTATATGGTGTACATCATATTTGTTACATAAAGAATTACAACAAGGAAAAAGCTACCCATATAGTTATTGTATTTGAGCATTACTCATTCTCCATGTGTTAATACTATACATTTATAAATCTGAATACTATGAGGCCCATTTATCAAGCTCCGAATAGAGCTTGAGGGCCCGTGTTTCTGGCGAGCCTTCAGACTCCCCAGAAACAGCAGTTATGAAGCAGTGGTCTAAAGACTGCTGCTCTATAACCTGTCCGCCTGCTACTTTCCCCTGTAGCCCTTTGTTGATATCACAGATAAATATGTTAAACAAAACCGGCCCCAGAACTGACCCCTGAGGAACACCACTAGTAATAGCCCCCTCTGTTGAATGAACTCAATTTACTAAGACACTTCGCCTAAGTTATCAAGCCCTTTACACCGGCAAAAGTAGAATTTTGTGATGCCGGACTCAGTCTGACACAGATCGATTCTTACATCACTCCAGATGTTCCGCACACAAGTGCGGCACGATCTGACTACTTTTGCTAGTTATCAAAAAACTAGCAGGTACGCTCGGCACTTTTCTGGCCCAGCGTACCTGGTTTTCAAACCGCCGCCCTGAAGGCAGCGGATCCCATAGGAATCAATGGGAGTCTGACCATAGCGAAAGTTCATGTTCGCTGCTGCCAGACATCCCATTAATTCCTATGGGAGCTGTCTACACCTAACACCCTAACATGTACCCCGAGTCTAAACACCCCTAATCTGCCCCCCTACACCGCTGCAACCAAATAAAGTTATTACCCCCTAAACCGCCGCTCCCGGAGCCCACCGCAAGCTACATTATACATATTAACCCCTAATCTGCCCCCCCCTACACCGCCGCAACTAAATAAACTTATTAACCCCTAAACCGCCGCTCCCAGACCCCGCCGCCACCTACATGATACCTATTAACCCCTATCCTGCCCCCCCTATACCGTCGCCACCTATAATAAAGTTATTAACCCCTATCCTGCCGATCCCGGACCTCGCCGCAACTAAATAAATAGTTTAACCCCTAAACCGCCGCTCCCGGACCCCGCCGCAACCTATATTACACTTATTAACCCCTAATCTGCCCCCCCTACACCGTCGCCACCTATAATAAATTTATTAACCCCTATCCTGCCACCACTGTAATAAAATTATTAACCCTTAAAGCTAAGTCTAACCCTAACACCCCCCTAACTTAAATATTAATTAAATAAATCTAAATAATATTTATCTTATTAAATAAAGTAATCCTATTTAAAACTAAATACTTACCTTTAAAATAAACCCTAATATAGCTACAATATAAATAATAATTATATTGTAGCTATTTTAGGATTTATATTTATTTTACAGGTAACTTTCAATTTATTTTAACTAGGTACAATAGCTATTAAATAGTTATTAACTATTTAATAGCTACCTAGCTAAAATAAAGAGAAATTTACCTGTAAAATAAAAACTAACCTAAGTTACAATTACACATAATACTACACTATACTTTAATAAATTATTTCTATTTAAAACTAAATACTTACCTGTAAAATAAACCCTAAGATAGCTACAATATAATTAATAATTACATTGTAGCTATTTTAGGATTTATATTTATTTTACAGGTAACTTTGTATTTATTTTAGCTAGTTAGAATAGTTATTAAATAGTTATTAACTATTTAATAACTACCTAGCTAAAAGAAATACAAAATTACCTGTAAAATAAATCCTAACCTAAGTTACAATTAAACCTAACACTACACTATCGTTAAATTAATTAAATAAATTACCTAGAAATAACTACAATTAAATACAATTAAATAAACTAACTAAAGTACAAAAAAATAAAAAAAAGCTAAGTTACAAAAAATAAAAAAAATAAGTTACAAACATTTAAAAAATATTACAACAATTTTAAGCTACTTACACCTAATCTAAGCCCCCTAATAAAATAACAAAGCCCCTCAAAATAAAAAAATGCCCTACCCTATTCTAAATTAAAAAGTTCAAAGCTCTTTTACCTTACCAGCCCTTAAAAGGGCCTTTTGCGGTGCATGCCCCAAAGAATTCTGCTCTTTTGCCTGTAAAAGAAAAATACAACCCCCCCAACATTAAAACCCACCACCCACATACCCCTAATCTAACCCAAACCCCCCTTAAAAAAACCTAACACTAACCCCCTGAAGATCATCCTACCTTGAGTCGTCTTCAGCCAGCCGACCATCGATGGAACCAAAGAGGAGATCCGGAGCGGCAGAAGTCATCATCCAAGGGGCCCTGAAGAAATCTTCCATCCGATGAAGTCATCATCCAGGCGGCGCTGAAGAAGTCTTCCATCCGGGCGATGTCATCTTCCAAGCGGCGTTTTCAATCTTCATCCATCCGGAGCGGAGCCATCTTCAGATGAGCCTTACGCGGAGCCATCCTCTTCTTCCCGACGACTACTGACGAATTGATATTCCTTTAAGGGACGTAATCCAAGATGGAGTCCCTTCAATTCCGATTGGCTGATAGGATTCTATCAGCCAATCGGAATTAAGGTAGGAAAAATCTGATTGGCTGATTGAATCAGCCAATCAGATTGAAGTTCAATCCGATTGGCTGATCCAATCAGCCAATCAGATTGAGCTTGCATTCTATTGGCTGATCGGAACAGCCAATAGAATGCAAGCTCAATCTGATTGGCTGATTGAATCAGCCAATCGGATTGAACTTCAATCTGATTGGCTGATTCAATCAGCCAATCAGATTTTTCCTACCTTAATTCCGATTGGCTGATAGAATCCTCTCAGCCAATCGGAATTGAAGGGACGCCATCTTGGATGACGTCCCTTAAAGGAATATCACTTAGTCGGTAGTCGTCGGGAAGAAGAGGATGGCTCAGCGTCGGCTCATCTGAAGATGGCTCTGCTCCGCTCCGGATGGATGAAGATTGAAGACGCCGCTTGGAAGATGACATCGCCCGGATGGAAGACTTCTTCAGCACCGCCTGGATGATGACTTTATCGGATGGAAGATTTCTTCAGCGCCCCTTGGATGATGACTTCTGCCGCTCCGGATATCCTCTTCGGTTCCATCGATGGTCGGCTGGCTGAAGACGACTCAAGGTAGGATGATCTTCAGGGGAGTAGTGTTAGGTTTTTTTAAGGGGGGTTTGGGTTAGATTAGGGGTATGTGGGTGGTGGGTTTTAATGTTGGGGGGGTTGTATTTTTCTTTTACAGGCAAAAGAGCAGAATTCTTTGGGGCATGCCCCGCAAAAGGCCCTTTTAAGGGCTGGTAAGGTAAAAGAGCTTTGAACTTTTTAATTTAGAATAGGGTAGGACATTTTTTTTATTTTGGGGGGCTTTGTTATTTTATTAGGGGGCTTAGATTAGGTGTAAGTAGCTTAAAATTGTTGTAATATTTTTTAAATGTTTGTAACTTATTTTTTTTTTTTTGTAACTTAGCTTTTTTTATTTTTTGTACTTTAGTTAGTTTATTTAATTGTATTTAATTGTAGTTATTTCTAAGTAATTTATTTAATTAATTTAATGATAGTGTAGTGTTAGGTTTAATTGTAACTTAGGTTAGGATTTATTTTACAGGTAATTTTGTATTTCTTTTAGCTAGGTAGTTATTAAATAGTTAATAACTATTTAATAACTATTCTAACTAGCTAAAATAAATACAAAGTTACCTGTAAAATAAATATAAATCCTAAAATAGCTACAATGTAATTATTAATTATATTGTAGCTATCTTACGCCTAGATTTAGAGTTCTGCGGCCAAAGGGGTGCGTAGCTAACGCTGGCTTTTTTCTGGCCGCACCTTTTAAATACCGCTGGTATTGAGAGTTCACAGAATGGCTGCGTTAGGCTCCAAAAAAGGAGCGTAGAGCATATTTAACGCAACTTCAACTCTCGATTCCAGCGGTGCTTACGGACACGGCCAGCTTCAAAAACGTGCTCGTGCACGATTCCCCCATAGGAAACAATGGGGCTGTTTGAGCTGAAAAAAAACCTAACACCTGCAAAAAAGCCGCGTTCAGCTCCTAACGCAGCCCCATTGTTTGCTATGGGGAAACACTTCCTACGTCTGCACCTAACACTCTAACATGTACCCCGAGTCTAAACACCCCTAACCTTACACTTATTAACCCCTATTCTGCCGCCCCCGTTATCGCTGACCCCTGCATATTATTATTAACCCCTAATCTGCCGCTCCGTAAACCTCCGCTACTTACATTATCCCTATGTAGGGGCTGAAGATGTCCATGATCCCGCTTAGATGAAGATCATGGACCTCTTCAGCTCCCGCTTGGATGAAGACTTCAGCCGGATCATGGACATCTTCAGCCCCCCGCTTGGGCTTGGATCAAGACATCGGAGGAGCTCTTCTGGATCGATCGGTGAACCTGGTATGGTGAAGATAAGGTAGGAAGATCTTCAGGGGCTTAGTGTTAGGTTTATTTAAGGGGGGTTTGGGTTAGATTAGGGGTATGTGGGTGGTGGGTTGTAATGTGGGGGGGGTATTGTATGTGTTTTTTTTACAGGCAAAAGAGCTGAATTCTTTGGGGCATGCCCCGCAAAGGGCCCTGTTCAGGGCTGGTAAGGTAAAAGAGCTTTGAACTTTAGTAATTTAGAATAGGGTAGGGCATTTTTTTATTTTGGGGGGTCTTTGTTATTTTATTAGGGGGCTTAGAGTAGGTGTAATTAGTTTAAAATTGTTGTAATATTTTTCTGATGTTTGTAAATATTTTTTTATTTTTTGTAACAGTTCTTTTTTATTTTTTGTACTTTAGTTTATTTCATTGTATTTATTTGTAGATATTGTATTTAATTAATTTATTGATAGTGTAGTGTTAGGTTTAATTTTAGGTAATTGTAGGTCTTTTATTTAATTAATTTATTGATAGTGTAGTGTTAGGTTTAATTGTAACTTAGGTTAGGATTTATTTTACAGGTAATTTTGTAATTATTTTAACTATTTTAGCTGTTAAATAGTTCTTAACTATTTAATAGCTATTGTACCTGGTTAAAATAAATACAAAGTTACCTGTAAAATAAATATAAATCCTAAATTAGCTATAATATAAATATAATTTATATTGTAGCTATATTAGGATTTATTTTACAGGTAAGTATTTAGCTTTAAATAGGAATAATTTATTTAATAAGAGTTAATTAATTTCGTTAGATTTAAATTATATTTAACTTAGGGGGGTGTTAGTGTTAGGGTTAGACTTAGCTTTAGGGGTTAATACATTTATTAGAATAGCGGTGAGCTCCAGTTGGCATATTAGGGGTTAATGTTTGAAGTTAGGTGTCGGCGATGTTAGGGAGGGCAGATTAGGGGTTAATACTATTTATTATAGGGTTAGTGAGGCGGATTAGGGGTTAATAACTTTATTATAATAGCGGTGCGGTCCGCTCGGCAGGTTAGGGGTTAATAAATATAATATAGGGGTCGGCGGTATTAGGGGCAGCAGATTAGGGGTACATAAGTATAACGTAGGTGGCGGTCGGCAGATTAGGGGTTAAAAAAATTTAATCGAGTGGCGGCGATGTGGGGGGACCTCGGTTTAGGGGTACATAGGTAGTTTATGGGTGTTAGTGTACTTTAGAGCACAGTAGTTAAGAGCTTTATAAACCGGCGTTAGCCCAGAAAGCTCTTAACTACTGACTTTTTTCTGCGGCTGGAGTTTTTCAGCCAAGACTCTAAATACCGGAGTTAGAAAGATCCCATTGAAAAGATAGGATACGCAATTGACGTAAGGGGATCTGCGGTATGGAAAAGTCGCGGCTGAAAAGTGAGCGTTAGACCCTTTAATGACTCACTCCAAATACCAGAGGGCGGTAAAAACCAGCGTTAGGAGCCTCTAACGCTGGTTTTGGCGGCTACCGCCCAACTCTAAATCTAGGCCTAAGGGTTTATTTTACAGGTAAGTATTTACTTTTAAATAGAAATAATTTATAGTATTAGGTGTAATTGTAACTTAGGTTAGTTTTTATTTTACAGGTTAATTTCTCTTTATTTTACTAGATAGCTATTAAAGAGTTAATAACTATTTAATAGCTATTGTACCTAGTTAAAATAAATTGAAAGTTGCCTGTAAAATAAAAATAAATCCTAAGATAGCTACAATATAATTATTATTTATGTTGTAGCTATATTAGGGTTTATTTTAAAGGTAAGTATTTTGTTTTAAATAGGATTAAATTAGTTAATAAGAGAAATATTATTTAGATTTATTTAATTAATATTTAAGTTAGGGGGGTGTTAGACTTAGGTTTAGAGGTTAATTTTATTACAGTGGCGGCGGTGTAGTGGGGGGCAGGATAGGGGTTAATAAATTTATTATAGGTGGCGACGGTGTAGGGGGGGCAGATTAGGGGTTAATAAGTTTAATATAGGTTGCGGCGGGGTCCGGGAGCGGTGGTTTAGGGGTTAAACTATTTATTTAGTTGCGGCGAGGTCCGGGATCGGCAGGATAGGGGTTAATAACTTTATTATAGGTGGCGACGGTATAGGGGGGGCAGGATAGGGGTTAATAACTTTATTATAGAGGGCGGCGGTATAGGGGGGGCAGGATAGGGGTTGCTAGGTATAATGTAGGTGGAGGCGGTGTCCGGGAGCGGCAGTTTAGGGGTTAATACATTTATAAGAGTTGCGGCGGGGTCTAGGAGCGGCGGTTTAGGGGTTAATAACTTTATTGAGTTGCGGGGGGCTCCGGGGGCGCCGGTATAGGGGGTAGAACAGTGTAGTTAGTGTGGGTGCTTAGTGACAGGCTAGCAATAAAGCTGTCAAAAAGCCGAAGAGCAGCGAGATCGGATGAGTGATAACTATCACATTCCGCTGCTCATTGCCCCGTACTTGGTGCGCGGCTTTTTGACAGCTTTTTTGATAACTTAGGCGATATTTTGCAGGTCCGCGGCGGCGATGGTAGGCGAGCTTAGGCGGGCGTATTGTACCGGCGAAGGCAGGTAAAGTAGACGGCTTGATAACTACCCCTCTTTGTTTTCTGTTCTTAAGCCAGCATTCCTCCCAGTTCACAATTTTTGAGTCTAGATCAAGGAGATACAGTTTGTGAATTAGTTTGTGTGGGACGGTGTCAAATACTTTGCTGAAATCTAGATATGCTACATCAACTGCTCCAATCTTGTCTAATACTTTTGTTACATAATCAAAGAAGTCAATTAGATTAGTCTGACATGATCTCCCTGAAGTAAAACCATGCTGATTTTGGTCCTCTAAATTGTTTGTCTTTATGTAAGCCACAATTCTTTCCTTTAAGAGGCTTTCCATTAATTTCCCTACTACTGAAGTTAAACTAACTGGCCGGTAGTTACCAGATTCCTCTCTACTGCCCTTTTTATGAAGAGGTATTACATTTGCTATTCTCCAATCATCTGGGACAGCTCCTGTTAATAGTAACTGATTAAACAGATCAGTTAATGGGACAGTTAGCACTGATCAAAGTTCTTTTAAAACTCTTGGATGAATATTATCAGGAACTTCTGCCTTTTTAAAATTTATTTTTGATAATGCTGACAAAACCTCATCCTCTGTAAAAAGAATAGTGTTAAGCTTGTTTCTATTTTTCATAGCATCAATTAATGTAGACATTCTATCTTCACAATCTTTTGCGAAAATAGAACAGAAGTAATCATTGGGTCTGCAATTTGCTTATCTCCTTCTATTATTCTATCATCAACTGATTTCAATTTTACTAGTCCTACCTTATTTTTTCTTCTTTCACTGATATATCTAAAGAATGTTTTGTCCCCATGTTTTACTGACTGTGCTATCCTCTCTTCTGCATGAGCTTTAACCTTCCTAATTAACTGCTTAGTCTTTTTTTGTTGGAGTCTCCATATTTTCATATCATCATCTGATTGTGTGTGTCTGTAATTTTTATAAGCTATCTTTTTTGTCTTTACAGCATGTGCTACTTCTTTGGAAAACCAAATTGGTTTCCGCTTTCCTTTACTTTTACAGACATGTCTAATACAGTGTGCGGTTGCATCTAAAATGGCAACTTTCACAAATTCCCACTGTTCTTGAACCCCTGTAATAAGAGTTTTCCCTTTTAAATAGTTTTTTAGGTATTCTCCCATTAATGAAAAATCTGCCTTCCTAAAGTCTAAAACTTTTGTTTTAGTCTGAGTGGACAGTTCCTGCACATGAATACTAAACCAAACTGATTGATGATCACTGGATTCTAAGTTCTCACCTACAGACACATCTGAAAATGTATCACTGTTTGTAAGTATTAGATCTAATATAGCTTCCTTAGAAGTTGGTCCCTTAACTAATTGCTCAAGTGATTCCCCTAGCAGAGATTCAAGAATATTCCTGCTTCTAGCTGATCTAGCAGAAGGAATCTTCCAGTCTATATCTGGCAAATTAAAGTCCCTCATTACTAGAACCATACCCTTCATGGTCATTTTGGTTATTTCTTCTAATAACAGATTTTCCAGTTTTCATCCTGCAATGGAGGCCTATATACAACCCCTATTCTAAACACATTTTTATCTCCAATTTCCAAAGTCACCCAAATACTTTCCACCTCATCATTTGTTCCAACAATTTCAGTAACCTTTATATTTTCATTTACATACAGAGAAACTCCTCTACATTTTTTCCTACTCTGTTCTTTTTAAATAACCTGAATCCAGGTATGACTATGTCCCAGTCATGCAAATCTTTGTACCATGTTTCTGTTATACCTACTAAATCCAAGTTCTCCCTAGTCATTATTGAAATGAGTTCAGGAAATTTATTTCCTAAGCTGCAAGCATTTGTGCTCATTGCACGAATAATTTTTCTACTAGAATTTCTAGAATTGTTAATTGGACTAACAGTTTTGGCATGCTGTGGGGGGCAGGTGGATATATTAATGCTACCCCCCCCCCTTTATTAGTTAAAATGATTTCTAATAAAGCATTTGAATTCCTCTCCCAGATACTCTGTTCCTTTAACATCGAAATGCAAGCCATCTCTGCTAAATAACCTAGTATCTTGCCAAACAGAGCTATAATCGCCAATAAAACCAAATACTTGTTCCCTGCACCACTTATCTAACCAAAAATTAAATGTTGTTATCCGCTCCATCTTTCCTGCTTCCTGGCCATACACAGGTAATATAGCAGAAAATGATAGAGTTGATGCCACATTCTCTAAAAGATTACCTAGGTCACAAAACTTTTTCTGAACAACAGCAACATGATTACTAGCATGATCATTTGTTCCTAAATGAACAATCACATCTAACTCACTTCCCTTTCCTGCTGCCTTAACAATTCTCAAAATACGATTTTTATCCCTGTGAGCAGCAGCTCCTGGAAGACATCTAACCTCCCTTGCTTCTCCTTTACTTTTACCTAAATACACATTCCACAAATTAGAGTCACCCACTAACAGTCTTTTCCTCAAAAACACATCTGCAGTTCTTTCCTGTGTTATGTTACCTGGAGAAACAGGTACCAATAGATTTGACTTACCTGTTACAGCTTCAGAGGGCTCAGAAACAGCAATCTCCTCATCACAGGTGTGTTCGGCAAGAGCAAAATAGGAGTTTTGCAATGGCAGAGGTTGTGGGCAATGCTTATTGTCTACTGTTCTAATTCTTCCAGAGCCTACAGTGATCCATCTGCCTCTCCCTGCTGATATCTGGGGTAGAGGGGCTTCTTTCTGAGGCAGCTTTGTAGAGGTAACAGGTATGTTACTTACCTTAGCTTGAAGGATAGCTATTTCTTCCCTTAAGAGGGAAAACTGCTTACAAACAGGACAACGCCTAAATCTCCAAAAAGTAGCATGATTAAAAAGTGCAAAACACCCATTGCACTATATCTGAGACATTTTAAACTATGCAATACAATAAGTAAAATATAAGTATGTTTTACTACTGAATAACCCTGAATACCTCCTGAAATAACTCAAATATCCCTATTTATTTGATCCTTTTTTAGCTTGATCCCTTTGCTAAGAAACAGAGCTAATGTTTAGCAGAGCTTAACAGATCTCTTTAAATACCCTCAGAAAGATAGGGTTGGGTCCCTCCTAATTGCTCACCTATGCAAACAATCTAATTGTTATCTAATTGCATTACTAAAAACCAGAATACAAAAGAATGTAAATTAACTCAAACCTTTAACTATTCAATTTCTATAGTGAAACTAATTCGCAGTTCAGGTCCACCACCTGTAAAAACAGTAAATATAAAGTTAATAGAAATACAAAATAGACTATCTCAAAGTAACAAATTATTCAAGTAGCACAAATTTAAAAGAGAAATGTTATATACCTCCTGAAATAACTCAAATATCCTTATTTATTTGATCCTTTTTTAGCTTGATCCCTTTGCTAAGAAACAGAGCTAATGTTTAGCAGAGCTAAACAGATCTCTTTAAATACCCTCAGAAAGATAGCGTGGGGTCCCTCCTAATTGCTCACCTATGCAAACAATCTAATTAATATCTAATTGCAATACTAAAAACCAGAATACAAAAGAATGTAAATTAACTCAAACCTTTAACTATTCAATTTCTGTAGTGAAACTAATTTGCAGTTCAGGTCTACCACCTGTAAAAACAGTAAATATAAAGTTAATAGAAATACAAAATAGACTATCTGAAAGTAACAAATTATTCAAGTAGCACAAATTTAAAAGAGAAATGTTATATACCTCCTGAAATAACTCAAATATCCTCATTTATTTGATCCTTTTTTAGCTTGATCCCTTTGCTAAGAAGCAGAGCTAAACAGATCTCTTTAAATACCCTCAGAAAGATAGGGTGGGGTCCCTCCTAATTGCTCACCTATGCAAACAATCTAATTGTTATCTAATTGCAATACTAAAAACCAGAATACAAAAGAATGTAAATTAACTCAAACCTTTAACTATTCAATTTCTGTAGTGAAACTAATTTGCAGTTCAGGTCTACCACCTGTAAAACAGTAAATATAAAGTTAATAGAAATACAAAATAGACTATCTGAAAGTAACAAACTATTCAAGTAGCACAAATTTAAAAGAGAAATGTTATATACCTCCTGAATTAACTCAAATTTCCTTATTTATTTGATCCTTTTTTAGCTTGATCCCTTTGCTAAGAAACAGAGCTAATGTTTAGCATATAGCATAGCATATCAAGTATACTATCAATATCACAACGCAGTTTGTACCATGGCTTACAGATAAAATAACACCACTAAAGAGCTTTGAAACTATAGAAGGAGATTTATAGTTTATATAATATATAAGTAGCTAGCCATCAAAGAACAGTTTATTACCCTAAGACAAAATATCTACCACATCAATAGAGCTTCATAAAGGGCAATATGTGTCTAAATAAAGAGGTCTTTCAACCGATCCCATGTTTTCATTGTAACGTCCATGTACTGGTAAAAGTCACCTCCATACTAAACTTAGCCTGAGGGGCAGACTCTGCAAGGGGATGTTTCCGTCCATACATTTTTTTCCAATGGATCAATCAGTGTCAGTTCCGAAGTCAGCTCCCGTGGGTCTCCCCAGTTCGTCTTGTGGTAGGTCTCCTTCAAGTTGATGGTTGCAACATATATTTCAACAACCGACCCCTCCAAGAGCGGCCACTTCTGAGAGGTGACACGTTGTCACTCCGCTTTCCACTAACATGTCTGAGAGCTCCTCGGCAAATGAGTAGGTAGTCTCCGGTAAAACCACATGGGGACTCTGGTTTACCGCACTGAGAGCCAGATCTTGGGCCAAGGGCAGCATTACTTCTATAGGGTAAACTTGGATTTCATCTCCTTCTACCTCCTTCACCAGAAGTTCCTCATTTAGCATAGGCAAATATCCACTTTGTGTTTTAGATACATGTGTATTGTTCCATTCCTTTTCAAAAGTATGCAGTAATTGAAGTGTTTGTCTACTACATTTTTCATCTCCTCAAGTAGCAAAAAAATATTAGGCGCCATCTTTTCCTCAGTAAGTGTGTGAGTTTCGGGAATGACACCTATTTCAATTGGTCATCTGTCTCAGACCACCAAAGTGTATTATATAGGCAAAAGGCTTCTCAAAGGTAGCAAAACTAATAGTAGCCAACATCGGTCCAAACTGGACAACCGGGAAGATGCAGAGGGGAAATCCTTACTTGTCTGAATCATGTTCCCAATTGCCTAAGCAAACAAATTTGGTACTGTAGAAATCAGCAAGTTTTGATGCAGCTGTATGATGTATTGTCAGTTAAATGTTTTAATCAGCGGACTATCCAAATCCCTCAGAGAGCTTCTGATTTTGCATCTAAACATGGCCACCACCCGGCCATGCCCCCCTTAATTTATCAGGTAAGCATACATTTTATTATTTTAACTTTTGAAATGTAAAAGTATTTTTAAAAAGTTTTTTCAAACATTGTTTAAGAAAACACACGCCTAGATTACGAGTTTTGTCGGTAATGGTGTGCGGTGCTAACGAGGGGAGAGATGGCTGAAAAAAACCTAACACCTGCAAAAAAGCAGCGTTCAGCTCTTAACGGAGCCCCATTGATTCCTATGGGGAAACACATTTTATGTCTACACCTAACACCCTAACATGAACCCCGAGTCTAAACACCCCTAATCTTACATTTATTAACCCCTAATCTGCCGCCCCCGACATCGCCGACACCTGCATTGTATTATTAACCCCTAATCTTCCGCTCTGGACAACGCCGCCACCTACATTATATGTATTAACCCCTAATCTGCTGCCCCCAACATCGCCGACACCTACATTATATTTATTAACCCCTAATCTGCCACCCCCAATGTCACCGCAACCTACCTACACTTATTAACCCCTAATCTGCCATCCCCAACGCCGCCGCCACTATATTAAAGTTATTAACCCCTAAGTCTAACCCTAACCCCCAACTTAAATATAATTTAAATAAATCTAAATAAAATTACTACAATTAACTAAATAATTCCTATTTAAAAACTAAACCTATAAAATAAACCCTAAGATAGCTACAATATAACTAATAGTTAAATTGTAGCTAGTTTAGGATTTATTTTTATTTTACAGGCAACTTTGTATTTATTTTAACTAGGTAGAATAGTTATTAACTATTTAATAGCTACCTAGTTAAAATAAAGACACATTTACCTGTAAAATAAAACCTAACCTAAGTTACAATTACATCTAACACTACACTATAATTAAATTAATTCCCTAAATTAGCTACAATTAAATACAATTATCTAAAGTACGGGGGGAAAAACACTAAATGGTAATAGATACCCATAAACATGTTGAAAAGGCCAAATTCGCGTTTATCACCTGCCGGGTTTTTGCAAGCTGGTAAAAATTAATACACAATTATATAAATGAAAGGCGATGCAGGATTTTGTAAAGGGATATTTTTATTGTTTTACACCTACCAACTATGGAAATTCAAAATAAAAGCAGCAGCGATAACAGTTAACTCTCCAATATCTAAAACAAATAAATATACAATGAAAATTAAATTTAGGTCACATACACAAAATGTTGCCCTTTTCATCCATGTATTAGCACACCCCAGTACTTAACGTTTAGATTTTCCAGTGCTGCTGAAGGGTGTTTCGTGCTCTAGAGCTCACCCACAGGGCAGTGCAGTTTATCTTTTTAACAACCACTGTACAGTCAGCACCACAGCACTGGAACATTAAAGTGAAAGTCAATCCTAGCGTTTGTGAACCTATAAAATACTTCATGGTGAAAGCTCCTTTACTTGTTTCAAGCGTTCGCCGCACTGAGCTACTCAGACAGCCCACGGCAGAACCCTGTTTTGTTGAGAGGTGACGTTTTCACCTCTTAGCCAATAGCCACGTGGGAAATCCGGCTTGGCGCCTGCTGGAACACACAGCTATTTGCTAAGAGGTGGAAAGGTCTGCCATGGGCTGCTTGAGCAGCTCAGTGCGGCAAACGCTTCAAACAAAGGAGCTTTCAGCATGAAGTATTATATACTTCATGTCTGAAAGTCCTCTTTATTTGTTCCAGTGGATTGACTTTCACTTTAACTGAGTTGAATTTGTATATATATATATATATATATATATATATATATATATATATGTGAGTATATGTATGTGTTCATATTTCAGTTTCTATATATTTGTGTGTGTCTGTGTGTTTTTATGTCAGTGTGTATATATGCGTTGTGTGTCTGTGTTTGGTTTTGAGGTCTCATCTCCCTCCATATAAATAATTGCCATGTGATGCAAAACATAGCATCAATTTTGGCCCAGCATGGTTTATGTCTTGTTTTTTTTTTTATAGATGCCCTCTTATGAGTATACAGCAGTGTCTATAGGTATGTGTATCAGAAGATTCCTCTGTTCAAGTGTGGCTTTATGCATTTGTTTCAGCTTTAATCTTCCAGCTTTTGTATCCATACATATATAGCATATTTCATATTTGCACTTGTATTTTCCAGTGTGAACTTGAGCTACAGTGTATGTCTTACCATTTATCAGAGGAGTACAAGTAATTGTTTACCACAGTCTGTGTGCTTGTGGAACTGTGTAATGTTTAAAGATGTTTGCATTATCATGTATGTTTTATAGTGAACTCCTTGGCTTGGTTTATATCTGCAACATCATGCAGATGTGTATGACCAACTTAGAGCTCAATGACCAAAATTGAGTGTTCAATATTGTATCTCTGGCCCCACTACCCATTAGAGATGTGCATTTGGAGGTTTTTTTCAGGTGAAACCCTGAATGCGGAAGAAGGCGGCCCTTTGTGCCGTTCTGCTATTTTCATTGCTGAATTCATTAGTGTGCAACAGCAACACTCTAAAATCTGGATTTGTTTTACACATTGCACATTCAGAGGTTAACATAACCTTTGAGTGCGCATCTCTACTACCCATTTTATCTCCATGCCATTTAACTGGCAAATCACTCAATCACTCACAGTACCTGGCAAAAGTTTATAAATATATATATATAAAAGAAGTCCTAACTGACTGACTCATCAATGCCTAGCTCAAACCGTTTAACCTAGGTACATCAAATTTGGAAGGTACGTTGTTTTTATGGCGTAGGCACCCTTTAAGAAAGGATTTTTGGAAATTACATCCCTAAGGGGTAGAAAAAGGGGGTGAATTTTTTTATGAGGCTACCTATATCTCAAAAACCGAAGATGTTACTGAGAAGATGTTTAGAGTTTCCGTTAAAAATAAAGAAATGTGTTTTACCATTTCCCGAAAATCCACTTAAAGGAGGTAAAAAGGGGGGGGGGGGTGATTTATGAGGATACCTATATCTCAAAAAACGAAGATGTTACACACGTGAAAAATGGTATTTAGATTCTCCATTAAAAATAAGGAAACACATGTTTTACTATTTCCCGAAAATCCACTTAAGGGGGGTATAAAGGGAGGGGGGGTGATTTATGAGGATACCTATATCTCAAAAAACGAAGATGTTACACACGTGAAAATTAGTATTAAGATTCTCCTTAAAAAATAAAGAAACACGTGATTTACCATTTCAAAAAAATTCACTTAAAGGGGTTGGAAAGGGGGGGGGTGTGTGATTTATGAGGATACCTATATAAAAAACCAAAGATTTTACAGATGTGAAAATTGGCATTTAGATTCTCCTTTAAAAATTAAAGAAACACGTTTTACCATTTCCCGAAAATCCGATTAAGCGGGTGAAAAGGGGAGGGGTGATTTCTGAGGATACATATATCTCTAAAACCAAAGATGTTACAGACAGGAAAATTGGTATTTAGATTCTCCTTTAAAAATTAAAGAAACACATGTTTTACCATTTACCGAAAATCCACTTAAGCGGGGTAAAAAGGGGGGGAGTGATTTATGAAGATACCTATATCTCAAAAACTAAAGATGTTACAGACATGAAAATTTGGTATTTACATTCTCCTTTAAAAATAAAGAAACGTGTTTTACCATATCCTGAAAATCCACTTAAGGGGGTGAAAAGGGTGGGTGATTTATGAGGATACCTATATCTCAAGAACCGAAGATGTTACAGACGTGAAAATTGGTATTTAGATTATCCTTTAAAAAATAAAGAAACATGTGCAACGCAAAAAAAATTGTTTTGTTTCATTTTCATAAGTTAAATAAACAATTTTGTTTCGGCAAATTAGTTTAGTTAAGTTTAAAAAAAAATAATTTCAGCAAATTAGTTATGTTAAGTTAAATCGTTATAAGGATCGGTTAGTTTTTTCAGATTCATTCTTTATTCATATGCATTATTCTATTATAAAGTTTAGAATAGAATAATGCATATGAATAAAGAATGGATCCGAAAAAACAAAAGGATCCGAGAAAACTATCGGCCAGATTACGAGTTTTGCGTTAGAGGCTGTGCGGTACTAACGAGCAGTTTTCTCTCACCGCTCACTTACCTACAGCACTGGTATTACGGGTTTTTACAAACCCGGCGTTAAAAGGAAAGAAGTGAGCGTTGAGCAAAATTTTGCTCCTTAACGCACTCCAATACCAGCGCTGCTTAAGTCAGCGGTGAGCTGGTCGTACGTGCTCGTGCACATAGGAATCAACGGGGAGAGCCGACTGAGAAAAAGTCTAACACCTGCAAAAAAGCAGCGTAAAACTCAGTAACGCAGCCCCATTGATTCCTATGGGGAAATAAAATTTATGTCTACACCTAACACCATAACATGAACCCAGAGTCTAAACACCCCTAATCTTACACTTATTAACCCCTAATCTGCCGCCCCCGTCATCGCCGACACCTGCATTATATTTATTAACCCCTAATCTGCTGCCCCAACATCGCCAACACCTGCATTATATTTATTAACCCCTAATCTGCCACCCCCAATGTCGCCGCAACCTACCTACACTTATTAACCCCTAATTTGCTGCCCCCAACGTCGCCGCCACTATAATAAACATATTAACCCCTAAACCGCCGCACTCCCACCTCGCAAACATTAGTTAAATATTATAAACCCCTAATCTGCCGTCCCTAACATCACCGCAACCTACCTACATTTATTAACCCCTAATCTGCCGCCCCCAACGTCACCGCCATTATACTAAAGTTATTAACCCCTAAACCTAAGTCTAACCCTAACACCCCCTAACTTAAATATAATTACAATAAATCTAACTAAAAATTCCTATCATTAACTAAATAATTCATATTTAAAACTAAATAGCTATAAAATAAACCCTAAGCTAGCTACAATATAACTAATAGTTACATTGTAGCTAGCTTAGGGTTTATTTTTATTTTACAGGCAAGTTTGTATTTATTTTAACTAGATAGAATAGTTACTAAATAATAATTAACTATTTAATAACTACCTAGCTAAAATAAATACAAAAGTAACTGTAAAATAAAACCTAACCTAAGTTACAATAACACCTAACACTACATTATAATTAAGTAAATTAACTAAATTAACAACAATTAAAAAAATTAAATTAGCTAAAGTACAAAAAAAATTACTAAATTACAGAAAATAATAAACAAATTACAAGATATTTAAACTAATTCCACCTAATCTAATAGCCCTATCAAAATAAAAAAGCCTCCCCAAAATAAAAAAAAAACCCTAGCCTAAACTAAACTATCCTATCAATAGTATAAATTATAGAAATGTGTGCACTCTATCCAGTTTACAAACAAAAAACAATTTTGGTGCTAGCAGTCACTATACAATAGTAAACAAAAGGATAAGAGAGTAGTCACAGCTAAAAAGTGCATGCTGTGAAAAAGAATGACAAGGCAGCACTCAAATTGCGTAAATAACAAGTGGTTTATTTGGTAAACCTACATATGTCAAAAACAATTCACAAAACCCTTAATTATACTAAAAAGGAGTAACTAGTAAACCCAGGCCTGGTTTGTACTTAATCTAACACACTACTGTAAAACTACGGTTATAACAAATGATTGTTCGAAGTATGTGACATGTTTAAACTATGCACTGTTACAAACAAACAAACAATGTGTAAAAGATGTGTGAAAGATAAACTGTTGCAACAAAAATCAAAAGAGACACAGATTAACAAATGTCCGTTTACCAGAGCACTTAGTGTGAGTCACACGCTCTGCAATTGAGAAATGTTACAAAGAAGCAGTTCCAGTGTTACTGATTGGAAGGCCAACTGTTATAGATTACTGAGCAAACAGTCTCACCACATTCGCGGTATGAAGTTCCAGTATTCACTTCAACACTAGCTTTTATAATTACCACTTGATCACTCCAAACTTATGCATATTTCTCATGCCGGATCCTGGTAATTCTCCAAACAAAGCGATGTGTGTTAAAGCTCCATAACGGTTTCAGTACCTCCTTGTATTAAAAAACCGGAACGTCTATTCAAGACTGCTGCATGCTTTTCAGTTGTCAGAACCACATCAAGGTAACTCGGTATGCTTTAGACCAGCTGCCAGGGACTTAGCACTCCACTTCAAACAGTTGCCGCTTCACAAAACGTCAGACATGACGCGTTTCGCCCCTCCCCTTAGTGGGCTGACTTTAGGGCCTCATCGGATGCTTGTTTGTGGTGAAAACACCCCTTTTATAGCACAATAGCTAATTTAAATATTTCATTGATGACCGTTTAAGCACCATATTGCAACCTCATTTTCAAAGATAAACAAAAACTTTATTGCACAAACATCATATTTGTTAAATAGTTACATGTTATGCAACATATACTTGGGTTTTTCTTTTTCATTCTGGGATGGCAAAATCGAAACTACACAATTTTTCTACCTTTGCAATTTTTTACATCTCTAAACCTTTATTAAGGCTAAACTAATGACCATTATATACACAACCAAAAAATAATGTATGTATTGAGATACCAACAAGTTCTTTAACATTTGTCCCCTACTAAAGACGGTTCTACAGAAAACATGAGAAATCTATTTTTTCATTCAGGCCATTTGGAGCCAGAGTGTTTAGTCGATAAATCCATCGGGATTCATTCCTCAACAGCATATTATCAACATCACCCCCACGGCCGTGCTGTTTTATGTGCTGGATGCCAGTTACTTTCATGATAGTGAAATCAGAATTATGATACAATTCAAAGTGTCTGGCTACTGGGCTATCCTGCTCTTTGTTCTTAATATCATCCCTATGCTCTCTGACTCGATCTTTCAGATCACGTTTGGTTTTCCCTATATAGAATAGGGGGCATGAGCAATGCAAGAGGTAAATGACACCTGTAGTGTTGCAGGTTATCCATTGTTTTATATTATATTGTCTACCTGTTAAAGTTTCAAATTTACATGTTTTTTGTATAAACCTGCAATACACACAATGCCCACAAGTGCTACAGCCTTGCCATTTGCCTCTTGTGCTTAACCAATTGGTTTTCGGTTCTCTTGTGTATTCACTTCTAACAAGCTTATCCTTAAGACTGTCAGCTCTGCGTGCTGTCAACAATGGAAAGTCTCCTACATAGTCTTTTAGTTCAGTATCAATGGTCAACATGTGCCAATATTTATTCATGATGTCTCTAAGTTTGCCCCAGTGTGCGTTGTATTTAGTTATGAGGCGTACCTTATCACCATTTCTTTTAACTACATTCTGTTTATAGAGCAGATCATTTCTTGTGCTATTCCTAGCCCTTGTCCAGGCCCTCTTAACCTGTCTTTTAGAATATCCTCTTTCAAGGAACCTAGACGACATGTCTTTGGCCTGTGATTCAAACTCCTCTAAGTCAGAACAATTCCTTCTCAACCGAAGGAATTGGCCAACTGGAATGCCAGTTTTTAGGCATTCAGGATGGTGGCTAGTAGCATGTAAAAGGCTATTAGTGGCCGTTGATTTTCGATGGACTCTAGTGGTTATGTGTCTACCTTCTTTCCTAATTGATAGATCTAAGAAAGTTGCTTCATCTTTACTCATTTCACATGTGAGAAAGATGTTGTACCCATTGTCAGAGTTCAAAATACTCAAGAAATTTTCAAACAACTCTTTGCTGCCCCGCCACAGGAGTAGAATATCGTCCACATAGCGGAGCCAGAGTGCCACATGTGCCTCCACTAGGGATTCAAACTCGAGAAAACCTCTCGTGCCTCCCATAAGCCTAGATGTAGACAGGCATATGTGGGGGCACATGTGGCACCCATGGCCGTGCCTTGAAGCTGTCTATAATATCTTCCATCAAATTGGAATATATTATTATTCAAAATGAGTTGTAACAAAGAGATTACAAAATCAGTATGCTTTTGAAAATCATGCCCTCTTTGTTCTAGAAAATATCTGGTTGCTTTGATTCCCACATTATGGGGGATCGAGGAGTATAACGACTTGACATCAAGGGTCACTAACCATGTGTCTTCATCAACCTCAATGCCATCTAATTTCCTAAGGACATCTGAAGTATCTTGGACATAGGAGGGCAATGAACTTAGGAAGGGTCTCATAAAGTAGTCTATATATCTACTCGCTCCTTCCATAGGCCCCCCTATGCCCGAGATAAATGGTCGTCCTGGCGGTTTGCTCATGCTTTTATGCAGCTTAGGAATGCAGTAAAAGGTTGGCACAATGGGAAACTTTTTGAACATGAATGCATGTTCTTTGGTTGTTATTAGCCCTTCTCTCAAGGCATCATTGAGAATGAACAAAAGCTCATTACAAGATGTATCAAATGCAATTCTGTTTGTCAATTCATACTGTGTAGTGTTAGATAGTTGCCTCTGGATTTCTGTCACATAGTCATTATCATTCATGACTACCAAATTACCACCCTTATCGGATGATTTAAAAATGAGTCCCTTACTGCTGAGTAGTTCTTTGAGAGACCTTCTCTCATCTAAACTCAAATTATCCTGAACGACTTCACATCCTTGTAAATCCCCAATCTCTCTTTCAACGCATCTTACAAAGTTTTGAATCTCTGGAGCTGTTGAGAGTGGGGCATGTATTTGGAAGTCGGTCTAAAATTGGATTTTTTAGGGTGTTGAGTGATATCAACATCCTCATTTTGCTCCTCTAAGAGTGACAGTAAATCATCCAGGGCAGGTTTGTCACTTTTGTCCAGAGGCACATCCGGACCCATTTTCCTATTCATCACTTTTTTAAGTACCAGCTTCCTGGCAAATAAGTTTAGGTCTTTGATGAATTCGAATTTATCCAGATGTGCCAATGGACAGAACGACAAGCCTTTACTTAGCAGTGACATTTGTGTGAGGGAAAGGGGGACGGAAGATAAGTTCACAACCCTGAGGGTGTCAACACCCCCAGATCCATGTGAGCCAAGAATAGAGGTTATACCCTCTGATTCCTGGTTAACATCCGTGTACCTCTGTTGTTCTTGTACCTCCCACCACCTCTTCTCCTGTTTGAAGAGCGTCCACCTCCCTCTCTTTCTCCTGCCCCCCCTCCTTGTTTTCCGCCTAAAGGGGGCAGGTCTAAAGAAGAGCCTGCCACAATTTCATTTTGTTCATTATCTGAGTTGTCAGTCCCTGAGTCATATGAAAACCTGCTGTTATTACTATTTCTGTAGATGTAGATCTTGTTTTTCCTTTCATCATCCTGATCTCTCATTAGTTTTTTCCTCTTTCTAAATTTCACTTCATTTTGTAATTTATCTAGATTCCTTTGAATCTCTTTATTTAATTTTTCGAAAGCTGGATCTACAGAAAAAATATTAACAGCTAAATATGCCTTTTCTACTTCAATCTTACTTTCTTCTAACTTAATTTTATCCTCTGATATCATTAATTCCATCAGTTCAATTGTACATTTAGTTAGAATTGCATTCCATTTTGCAACAAATTCATTGTCAGCATTTGGTCCTCTTAAACTAATGCCAGGGTCCAATTTGATCCTTAGACCTCTTGGAATTAGTTTTTCTCTAACATAGTTCTCAAGACTAGCAATCTCCCATTTAAGTTTCAATTCTTTAATAGCTTTAGCTTTATATAATTTGAACGCTGTGAACACATCTTCACTTTTTTCATCAATATTTTGCTCATCAATGATAATTGTGGCTTTAAAAGCTTCACTCACATCACTCTGCCATCTTTCATCAGTAATTTTAAATGCCATTTTACAACCCCAGAACGAAAAACAACAGAGTTCTTGACAAAATAGAAGATACCAAATAATAAATAACCTCCACTCGGTTCGTAATCAAAGATAGGTGCTCAACTGAAACAGCATTAAATCAGCTGCATATGTCCAAATTATAAATTATAGAAATGTGTGCACTCTATCCAGTTTGCAAACAAAAAACAATTTTGGTGCTAGCAGTCACTATACAATAGTAAACAAAAGGATAAGAGAGTAGTCACAGCTAAAAAGTGCATGCTGTGAAAAAGAATGACAAGGCAGCACTCAAATTGCGTAAATAACAAGTGGTTTATTTGGTAAACCTACATATGTCAAAAACAATTCACAAAACCCTTAATTATACTAAAAAGGAGTAACTAGTAAACCCAGGCCTGGTTTGTACTTAATCTAACACACTACTGTAAACCTACGGTTATAACAAATGATTGTTCGAAGTATGTGACATGTTTAAACTATGCACTGTTACAAACAAACAAACAATGTGTAAAAGATGTGTGAAAGATAAACTGTTGCAACAAAAATCAAAAGAGACACAGATTAACAAATGTCCGTTTACCAGAGCACTTAGTGTGAGTCACACGCTCTGCAATTGAGAAATGTTACAAAGAAGCAGTTCCAGTGTTACTGATTGGAAGGCCAACTGTTATAGATTACTGAGCAAACAGTCTCACCACATTCGCGGTATGAAGTTCCAGTATTCGCTTCAACACTAGCTTTTATAATTACCACTTGATCACTCCAAACTTATGCATATTTCTCATGCCGGATCCTGGTAATTCTCCAAACAAAGCGATGTGTGTTAAAGCTCCATAACGGTTTCAGTACCTCCTTGTATTCAAAAACCGGAACGTCTATTCAAGACTGCTGCATGCTTTTCAGTTGTCAGAACCACATCAAGGTAACTCGGTATGCTTTAGACCAGCTGCCAGGGACTTAGCACTCCACTTCAAACAGTTGCCGCTTCACAAAACTTCAGACATGACGCGTTTTGCCCCTCCCCTTAGTGGGCTGACTTTAGGGCCTCATCGGATGCTTGTTTGTGGTGAAAACACCCCTTTTATAGCACAATAGCTAATTTAAATATTTAATTGATGACCGTTTAAGCACCATATTGCAACCTCATTTTCAAAGATAAACAAAAACTTTATTGCACAAACATCATATTTGTTAAATAGTTACATGTTATGCAACATATACTTGGGTTTTTCTTTTTCATTCTGGGATGGCAAAATCGAAACTACACAATTTTTCTACCTTTGCAATTTTTTACATCTCTAAACCTTTATTAAGGCTAAACTAATGACCATTATATACACAACCAAAAAATAATGTATGTATTGAGATACCAACAAGTTCTTTAACATTTGTCCCCTACTAAAGACGGTTCTACAGAAAACATGAGAAATCTATTTTTTCATTCAGGCCATTTGGAGCCAGAGTGTTTAGTCGATAAATCCATCGGGATTCATTCCTCAACAGCATATTATCAACATCACCCCCACGGCGGTGCTGTTTTATGTGCTGGATGCCAGTTACTTTCATGATAGTGAAATCAGAATTATGATACAATTCAAAGTGTCTGGCTACTGGGCTATCCTGCTCTTTGTTCTTAATATCATCCCTATGCTCTCTGACTCGATCTTTCAGATCACGTTTGGTTTTCCCTATATAGAATAGGGGGCATGAGCAATGCAAGAGGTAAATGACACCTGTAGTGTTGCAGGTTATCCATTGTTTTATATTATATTGTCTACCTGTTAAAGTTTCAAATTTACATGTTTTTTTTTTTTTTTCATCTTGTAATGAGCTTTTGTTCATTCTCAATGATGCCTTGAGAGAAGGGC
Source organism: Bombina bombina (assembly GCF_027579735.1). NCBI lineage: Eukaryota > Metazoa > Chordata > Amphibia > Anura > Bombinatoridae > Bombina > Bombina bombina. The sequence goes on along the minus strand of NC_069501.1, from coordinate 204,470,710 downwards.
TAATAACAACCAAAGAACATGCATTCATGTTCAAAAAGTTTCCCATTGTGCCAACCTTTTACTGCATTCCTAAGCTGCATAAAAGCATGAGCAAACCGCCAGGACGACCAATTATCTCGGGCATAGGGGGGCCTATGGAAGGAGCGAGTAGATATATAGACTACTTTATGAGACCCTTCCTAAGTTCATTGCCCTCCTATGTCCAAGATACTTCAGATGTCCTTAGGAAATTAGATGGCATTGAGGTTGATGAAGACACATGGTTAGTGACCCTTGATGTCGAGTCGTTATACTCCTCGATCCCCCATAATGTGGGAATCAAAGCAACCAGATATTTTCTAGAACAAAGAGGGCATGATTTTCAAAAGCATACTGATTTTGTAATCTCTTTGTTACAACTCATTTTGAATAATAATATATTCCAATTTGATGGAAGATATTATAGACAGCTTCAAGGCACGGCCATGGGTGCCACATGTGCCCCCACATATGCCTGTCTACATCTAGGCTTATGGGAGGCACGAGAGGTTTTCTCGAGTTTTGAATCCCTAGTGGAGGCACATGTGGCACTCTGGCTCCGCTATGTGGACGATATTCTACTCCTGTGGCGGGGCAGCAAAGAGTTGTTTGAAAATTTCTTGAGTATTTTGAACTCTGACAATGGGTACAACATCTTTCTCACATGTGAAATGAGTAAAGATGAAGCAACTTTCTTAGATCTATCAATTAGGAAAGAAGGTAGACACTTAACCACTAGAGTCCATCGAAAATCAACGGCCACTAATAGCCTTTTACATGCTACTAGCCACCATCCTGAATGCCTAAAAACTGGCATTCCAGTTGGCCAATTCCTTCGGTTGAGAAGGAATTGTTCTGACTTAGAGGAGTTTGAATCACAGGCCAAAGACATGTCGTCTAGGTTCCTTGAAAGAGGATATTCTAAAAGACAGGTTAAGAGGGCCTGGACAAGGGCTAGGAATAGCACAAGAAATGATCTGCTCTATAAACAGAATGTAGTTAAAAGAAATGGTGATAAGGTACGCCTCATAACTAAATACAACGCACACTGGGGCAAACTTAGAGACATCATGAATAAATATTGGCACATGTTGACCATTGATACTGAACTAAAAGACTATGTAGGAGACTTTCCATTGTTGACAGCACGCAGAGCTGACAGTCTTAAGGATAAGCTTGTTAGAAGTGAATACACAAGAGAACCGAAAACCAATTGGTTAAGCACAAGAGGCAAATGGCAAGGCTGTAGCCCTTGTGGGCATTGTGTGTATTGCAGGTTTATACAAAAAACATGTAAATTTGAAACTTTAACAGGTAGACAATATAATATAAAACAATGGATAACCTGCAACACTACAGGTGTCATTTACCTCTTGCATTGTTCATGCCCCCTATTCTATATAGGGAAAACCAAACGTGATCTGAAAGATCGAGTCAGAGAGCATAGGGATGATATTAAGAACAAAGAGCAGGATAGCCCAGTAGCCAGACACTTTGAATTGTATCATAATTCTGATTTCACTATCATGAAAGTAACTGGCATCCAGCACATAAAACAGCACCGCCGTGGGGGTGATGTTGATAATATGCTGTTGAGGAATGAATCCCGATGGATTTATCGACTAAACACTCTGGCTCCAAATGGCCTGAATGAAAAAATAGATTTCTCATGTTTTCTGTAGAACCGTCTTTAGTAGGGGACAAATGTTAAAGAACTTGTTGGTATCTCAATACATACATTATTTTTTGGTTGTGTATATAATAGTCATTAGTTTAGCCTTAATAAAGGTTTAGAGATGTAAAAAATTGCAAAGGTAGAAAAATTGTGTAGTTTTGATTTTGCCATCCCAGAATGAAAAAGAAAAACCCAAGTATATGTTGCATAACATGTAACTATTTAACAAATATGATGTTTGTGCAATAAAGTTTTTGTTTATCTTTGAAAATGAGGTTGCAATATGGTGCTTAAACGGTCATCAATGAAATATTTAAATTAGCTATTGTGCTATAAAAGGGGTGTTTTCACCACAAACAAGCATCCGATGAGGCCCTAAAGTCAGCCCACTAAGGGGAGGGGCGAAACGCGTCATGTCTGACGTTTTGTGAAGCGGCAACTGTTTGAAGTGGAGTGCTAAGTCCCTGGCAGCTGGTCTAAAGCATACCGAGTTACCTTGATGTTGGTCTGACAACTGAAAAGCATGCAGCAGTCTTGAATAGAAGTTCCGGTTTTTGAATACAAGGAGGTACTGAAACCGTTATGGAGCTTTAACACACATCGCTTTGTTTGGAGAATTACCAGGATCCGGCATGAGAAATATGCATAAGTTTGGAGTGATCAAGTGGTAATTATAAAAGCTAGTGTTGAAGCGAATACTGGAACTTCATACCGCGAATGTGGTGAGACTGTTTGCTCAGTAATCTATAACAGTTGGCCTTCCAATCAGTAACACTGGAACTGCTTCTTTGTAACATTTCTCAATTGCAGAGCGTGTGACTCACACTAAGTGCTCTGGTAAACAGACATTTGTTAATCTGTGTCTCTTTTGATTTTTGTTGCAACAGTTTATCTTTCACACATCTTTTACACATTGTTTGTTTGTTTGTAACAGTGCATAGTTTAAACATGTCACATACTTCGAACAATCATTTGTTATAACCGTAGTTTTACAGTAGTGTGTTAGATTAAGTACAAACCAGGCCTGGGTTTACTAGTTACTCCTTTTTAGTATAATTAAGGGTTTTGTGAATTGTTTTTGACATATGTAGGTTTACCAAATAAACCACTTGTTATTTACGCAATTTGAGTGCTGCCTTGTCATTCTTTTTCACAGCATGCACCTTTTAGCTGTGACTACTCTCTTATCCTTTTGTTTACTATCCTATCAATAGCCCTTAAAAGGGCCTTTTGCAGGGCATTGCCCCAAAGTAATCAGCTCTTTTACCTGTAAAAGAAAATACCAACCCCCCAACAGTAAAACCCACCACCCACACAACCAACCCCCCAAATAAAAGCCTAAATAAAAAAAACCTAAGCTCCCCATTGCCCTGAAAAGGGCATTTGGATGGGCATTGCCCTTAAAAGGGCAGTTAGCTCTTTTGAGACCCAAACCCTAATCTAAAAAATAAAACCCACCCAAAACACCCTTAAAAAAACCTTAACAGTAAACCCCTGAAGATCAACTTACTGTTCTGAAGACCGGACATCCATACTCAAGGAAGCGGCAGAAGTCTTCATCCAACCGGGCCGAAGTCCTCAACGAAGCCAGGAGAAGTCTTCATCCAAGCTGGGCGAAGTGGTCCTCCAGATGGGCAGAAGTCTTCATCCAGACGGCATCTTCTATCTTCATCCATCCGACGCGGAGCGGCTCCATCTTCAAGACATCCAATGCGGAGCATCCTCTTCAAACGAAGTCTTCTTACTGAATGACTGTTCCTTTAAGTGACGTCATCCAAGATGGCGTCTCTTAGATTCCGATTGGCTGATAGAATTCTATCAGCCAATCGGAATTAAGGTAGAAAAAATCCTATTGGCTGAGGATTGAGCTCACATTCTATTGGCTGATCAGCCAATAGGATTTTTTCTACCTTAATTCCGATTGACTGATAGAATTCTATCATCCAATCGGAATCTAAGGGACGCCATCTTGGAAGACGTCACTTAAAGGAACCGTCATTCAGTAAGAAGACTTTGTTTGAAGAGGATGCTCTGCTGTCAGGGTGCCAGGAATCAGACTGAGACGAGAAGTGCAAAAATAATCACACCTTTATTAATAGCAAAAAATAATAAAAAGTCCACAAGTCAAATAACAAGCCAGGAGTCAATACCAGAGCTGGTAGTCAGACGAGCCGAGTCAGGAGCCAAAGCGAATAGTCAGACGAGCCGGAATCAGGAACAAGGAAAACAGCAGAGTCAGGAACAAGCCAGGGATCAGGAACCTGGAAGGACGTCAGGCAGCCAGGTGATACACAGGAACTCTCAAAAACAGGTCTGAGACAACGCAAAGGCAAAGCATACTGAACAGAGGCCCTTTAAATAATAAGTGATGACATCACAATTCTGAGACTGCATCCTGTCTCACATGGATGATGCACACCAGTCTGGCCATAAAAGGAAGTGCAGGAAATTAGCAGCATCCCCCACAATGCACCACAGTCAGGAAGAGAGGTGAGTAAAATGGCTGCCAGCAGCACATGGCAAACACAACAGGGAAAAAACCCTGACACCCGCTCCGCATCGGATGGATGAAGATAGAAGATGCCGTCTGGATGAAGACTTCTGCCCGTCTGGAGGACCACTTCACCCGGATTGGATGAAGACTTCTCCCGGCTTCGTTGAGGACTTCGGCCCGGTTGGATGAAGACTTCTGCCGCTTCCTTTTGGATGGATGTCCGGTCTTCAGAACAGTAAGTCGATCTTCAGGGGGTTAGTGTTAGGTTTTTTTAAGGGTGTATTGGGTGGGTTTTATTTTTTAGATTAGGGTTTGGGCCGCAAAAGAGATAACTGCCCTTTTAAGGGCCTTGCCCATCCAAATGCCCTTTTCAGGGCAATAGGGAGCTTAGGTTTTTTTTAGATAGTATTTTATTTGGGGGGATGGTTGTGTGGGTGGTGGGTTTTACTGTTGGGGGGTTGTTTGTATTTTCTTTTACAGGTAAAAGAGCTGATTACTTTAAGGCAATAACCAGCAAAAGGCCCTTTTAAGGGCTATTGATAGTTTAGTTTAGGCTAGGGTTTTTTTTTATTTTGGGTTTTTTTTTTTTATTTTGATAGGGCTATTAGATTAGGTGTAATTAGTTTAAATATCTTGTAATTTGTTTATTATTTTCTGTAATTTAGTGGGGGGTTTTTGTACTTTAGCTAATGTAATTTATTTAATTGTTGTTAATTTAGTTAATTTAATTATAGTGTAGTGTTAGGTGTTATTGTAACTTAGGTTAGGTTTTATTTTATAGGTACTTTTGTATTTATTTTAGCTAGGTAGTTATTAAATAGTTAATAACTATTTAATAACTATTCTACCTAGTTAAAATAAACCCTAAGATAGCTACAATGTAACTATTAGTTATATTGTAGCTAGCTTAGGGTTTATTTTATAGGTAAGCATTTAGTTTTAAATAAGAATTATTTAGTTAATGATAGGAATTTTTAGTTAAATGTATTGTAATTATATTTAAGTTAGGGGGTGTTAGGGTTAGGGTTAGACTTAGGTTTAGGGATTAATACATTTAGTATAGTGGCAGCGACGTTGGGGACGGCAGATTAGGGGTTAATAAATGTAGGTAGGTGGCGGCGATGTTAGGGACGGCAGATTAGGGGTTAATAATATTTAACTAGTGTTTGCAAGGCGGGAGTGCGGCAGTTTAGGGGTTAATATGTTTATTATAGTTGCGGCGGTGTCTGGAGCGGCAGATTAGGGGTTAACATTTTCATTATAGTGTTTGCGATGCGGGAGGGCCTCGGTTTAGGGGTTAACAGGTAGTTTATGGGTGTTAGTGTACTTTTTAGCACATTAGTTATGAGTTTTTATGCTACGGCGTTGTATCATAAAACTCTTAACTACTGACTTTTAAATGCATTAGGACTCTTAACAGGGTAGGGTGTACCGCTCACTTTTTGGCCTCCCAGGACAGACTCGTAATATCAGCGCTATGGAAGTCCCATAGAAAAAAGACTTTACGAATTTTACGTAAGTCGTTTTGCAGTAAGGCCAAAGAAGTGTGCAGTGCCCCTAAACCTGCAAGACTCATAATAGCAGCGGGCGTAAAAAAGCAGCGTTAGGACCTCTTAACGCTGCTTTTTTATCTTAACGCACAACTCGTAATCTAGCCGTATTTAATTTAACATAACTAATATGCTGGCGATTGCCGAAACAAAATGATCTAAAACCGCCGCCGCCACCACTTACATCGCAGACACTAAATAAAGCTATTAACCCCTAAACCGCCGTCTCCCCACCTCGCCAACACTACTTAAATCTATTAACCCTTAAACCGCAGTTCCCCGACATCACTGACACTAACTAAATCACTAAATAAAGCTATTAACCCCTAAACCTCAGTTCCCCGACATCGCCGACACTAACTAAATCTATTAACCCCTAAACCGCCGCCCCCCCCCCCCACATCGCCAACACTACCTAAACCAATTAATCCTTAAACCGCACCCCCACATCGCTGACACTAAATAAACCTATTAACCCCTAAAACGCCGTTCCCAAACATCGCCAACACTAACTAAACCTATTAACCCCTAAACCGCCGATCCCCGACATCGCCGAAACTAATTAAACCTATTAACCCCTAAACCACCATTCCTAAGCATCGCCAACACTAACTAAACCTATTAACCCCTAATCCGTAGTTCCCAAACATCGCCGACACTAACTAAACCTATTAACCCCCAAACTGCAGTTCCCCAACACTAACTAAACCTATTAACCCCTAAACCACCGCCCCCCACATTGCAACAACCTAAATTAAACTATATTAACCCCTAAACCTAACACCCCCTAACTTTAACAATTATAATAAACCTAAATTAAAGTTACAATTATTAACTAACAACCTATTTAAAAAGAAATACAAAATGACCTGTGAAATAAAAATAAAACCTAAGCTAGCTACAATATAACTATTTACTAACTACCTAGTTAAAAAAAAAACTTTTGAAATAAAAATAAAACCTAAGCTTACAATAAAATTAAAACTACAATTACAAAAAATAAAAAAACTACCATTACAAAAAATAACAAATTAAAGTATCCAAAATAATAAAAATTAAAGGGACACTGTACCCAAAAATTTTCTTTCGTGATTCAGATTGAGTATGAAATTTTAAGCAACTTTCTAATTTACTCCTATTATCAAATTTTCTTCATTCTCTTGGTATCTTTACTTGAAATGCAAGAATGTAAGTTTAGATGCCGGCCCATTTTTGGTGAACAACCTGGGTTGTCCTTGCTGAATGGTGGATAAATTCATCCACCAATAAAAAAGTGCTGTCCAGAGTACTGAAACAAAAAAAAAGCTTTTTTCAAATAATGATAGCAAGAGAATGAAGAAAAATTGATAATAGGAGTAAATTAGAAAGTTGCTTAAAATTGCATGCTCTTTCTGAATTACAAAAGAAAAAATTTGGGTTCAGTGTCCCTTTAACATTACAAAAATAAAAAACCTAACATTACAATAAAATTAAAACTACAATTACAAAAAAATAAAAAAAACTACCATTACAAAAAATAACAAACGAAATAATCCAAAATAATAAAAATTATTCCTATTCTAATACCCCGTTTTAAAAAAAAAAATACCCCAAAATAGAAAAACTCTAATCTATAATAAACTACCAAAGGCCCTTAAAATGACCTTTTGTAGGGCATTGCGCTAAAGTTAACAGCTCTTTTGCAAAAAATTAAAAACAAACACCCCCTAACATTACAAACCCCCACCCCTCAAACCCACAAAATAAAAATAAACCTAATCTACCCATTGCCCCAAAAAGGACATTTGTATGGGCATTACCCTTAAAAGGGCATTCAGCTCTTTTTCGACATATTAAAAATATAAAATGCCTAATCCAAAAAAAAATACCCCAAAAATAAAAAAATCCCATTACAAAAAATAACAAACAAAATTATCCAAAATAATAAAAATTATTCCTATTCTAATACCCCGTTTTACAAAAAAAAACACCCCAAAATATAAAAAACCTAATCTATAATAAACTACCAATAGCCCTTACAAAGGGCCTTTTGTAGGGCATTGCCCTAAAGTTAAACAGCTCTTTTGCTAAAAAATTTAAACAAACACCCCCTAACATTACAAACCTCCACCCCCCCAAATCTACAAAATTAAAAAAACCTAACTAAAAAAACCTTATCTACCCATTGCCCTAAAATGGGCATTTGTATGGGCATTGCCCTTAAAAGGGCATTCAGCTCTTTTACTGCCTTTAAAAGGGCATTCAGCTCTTTTTCGGCCCATTAAAAGCCCTAATCTAAAAAAAAAAACACCCCAAAAAAACAAAAAAATACCTCACACTAACCCCAAAATTGGTACTCACAGTAGCTGAAGTCCAGCGAATGATCTTCATCCAGGCAGCTCCATCTTCATCCATCGCGGGACCGGCATCTTCTTCATCCCTGCGGAGGTGGAGCAGAAAATCCAGAGGAGGCGGAGTACCAGACGGAGGCCCATCGGTCCAACATTCATGCGATCGTCGGCCGCCCTTTTATATTGGGGAACTGTTGCATTCCTATTGGCTGAAAAAATAAAAACAGCCAATAGGAATTAGACCTGCTTAAATCCTATTTGCTGATTTAAATAGCCAATAGGATTTAAGTAGCTATCATTCCTATTAGCATTTTTACTTTTGTAATATTAGGTTTTAGTGTAAACTTAGGTTTTATTTTTATTTCAAAGGTAAGTTTGTATTTATTTTAACTAGGTAGTTAGTAAATAGTTACATTGTAGCTAGCTTAGGTTTTATTTTTATTTCACTGGTAAGTTTGTATTTATTTTTAAATAGGTGGTTAGTTAATAATGGTAATTTTAATTTAGGTCTTATTTAATTATGTTAAAGTTAGGGGGTGTTAGGTTTAAGGGTTAATATAGTTTAATTTAGGTTGTTGCGATGTGGGGGCCGGTGGTTTAGGGGTTAATAGGTTTAGTTAGTGTTGGCGATGTGGATGTATGGCGGTTTATGGGTTAATAGGTTTAGTTAGTGTCGGCGATGTTTGGGAACTGCGGTTTAGGGGTTAATAGGTTTAGTTAGAGTCAGCGACGTTTGGGAACTGCAGTTTAGGGGTTAATAGGTTTAGTTTGTGTCGGAGATGTTTGGGAACTGTGGTTTAGGGGTTAATAGGTTTAGTTTGTGTCAGCGATGTTTGGGAAGGGCAGTTTAAGGGTTAATAGGTTTAGATAGTGTCAGTGATGTCGGGGAACTGCAGTTTAGATTAGAACAATGAAAAATTCCGACTATGAATAAAGAATGGATCTGAAAATTCGAAAACTGATTTATTAATTTTCAGAATTTTTGGGGATTTTAGTTATGGTGCCAATTCTGAAATTTGGATGCATTCGAATCTCCGAATCGGGTAAGATTCGTCCGAAAATGAAATTCCGCCAAAATGAAACGCACATGTCTAGTGTTTTACCATTTCCCAAAAATCCACTTAAAGGGGGTGAAAAGGGGGGGGGGGATGATTTACGAGGATACCTATATCTCAAATATCGAAGATGTTACAGACATGAAAATTAGTATTTAGATTCTCCTTTAAAAATAAATACGTGTTTTACCATTTCTGGAAAATCCACTTAAAGGGGGTGAGGGGGGGGGTTGATTTATGAAGATACCTATATTTCAAATACCAATGTTAGAAAAGTAAAAATTATAATTTAAAATCATTATAAAGTAAGTTTACATGCCAAATGTCTTGCTCCTAACGTCAGTAGTTCGCAAGATATGGATATCACTAAAACATTTAATACTCTTTTTTCACATCTGACATTTGAGTCATAATATATAATTACAATTTAATTTTAAAGTAATTGTAAACAGAATAATAATAACATATTTTTGATGTGCCTGACGGATGCCCCGCCCACAACTTTGCTGATTTGTGCCAATGTACGAGAAACACCTAGAATTGACGAAAACTCACAAAGTTCATGTCAGCGTGTGTTCAAGCCAAACGGGCACACACCCGAGGGCACACGTTGCGAGTGGTCACATTTTTTCCCTATTTTTTATGAATCACAAAATCCACGCAAGTGAACAGCTAGTATATATATATTAATTGAAGCAGGGTCAAGCACTCATGTCACCTTATATCATATAATTTGCCCTGGGTGGAATCCCAAAATTACACAATGATCCTCCTAAGAATAGATACTCTCACAGGGTATTGATGCAAAAAACGAAATTTAATCCATTGTACCATTTTGGGGGGTTACCCCCGTCTTTAGACAAAATTTCACACACAAAGTATCCCCTAATACCCCTCCACCGTGAAGTGTTTGCCATGCCGCTGTCGGCGGCGTTCCGGAAGCCAGTGACGTTATCCTGCGACCGTAGCACTCTAACCCCGCATGGCTTGCCTGTATCCATGGCAACCCCAACGCCGCCTCACAGCATCCATGGTAACTCGTAGTACACCTAATAAAAACACAGCAATTGTGTAAGTGACAAGTAAAGACATACATTTTAAAACATACATTTAAAAACAATTATTGATCATTAAGAGCTGGTCTTTACAAAATATTCTGTCATGTCAAAAGTCCCCAAATATTCATTACTACCTCTATTATAGGAAAACATATAGGTACATCGTAACTTGGATAATATGTATCATGTTATATCTTTATACATCCTTTTCCTATATTTGATCTACAGTATCTCACAAAAGTGAGTACACCCCTCGCATTTTTGTAAATATTTTATTATATCTTTTTATGTTACAACACTGAAGAAATGACACTTTGCTATAATCTAAATTAGTGAGTGTACAGCCTGTATAACAGTGTAATTTTGCTGTCCCCTCAAAATAACTCAACACACAGCACTTAATGTCTAAACCGTTGGCAACAAAAGTGAGTACACCCCTAAGTGGAAATGTCCAAATTGGGCCCAATTAGCAATTTTCCCTCTCTGGTATCATGTGTGTTACAAGGTCTCAGGTGTGAATGGGGAGCAGGTGTGTTGAATTTAGTGTTATTGTTCTCACACTCTCTCATACTGGTCACTGGAAGTTCAACATGGCACCTCATGGCAAAGAACTCTGAGGATCTGAAAAAAAGAATTGCTGCTCTACATAAAGATGGCCTAGGCTATAAGAAGATTCCCAAGACCCTGAAACTGAGCTGCAGCATGCTGGGCAAGACCATACAGCAGTTTCACAGGACAGGTTCCACTCAGAACAGGCCTTGCCATGGTCAACCAAAGAAGATGAGTGCACGTGCTCAGCGTCATATCCAGAGGTTGTGTTTAGGAAATAGACGTATGAGTGCTGCCAGCACTGCTGCAGAGGTTGAAGGGGTGGGGCGTCAGCCTGTCAGTGCTCAGACCATACGCCACACACTGCATCAAATTGGTCTGCATGGCAGTCATCCCAGAAGGAAGCCTCTTCTAAAGATGATGCACAAGAAAGCCTGCAAACAGTTTGCTGAAGACAAGCAGACTAAGGACATGGATTACTGGAACCATGCCCTGTGGATCGATGAGACCAAGATAAACTTATTTGGTTCAGATGGTGTCAAGCGTGTGTGGTGGCAACCAGGTGAGAAGTACAAAGACAAGTGTGTCTTGCCTACAGTCAAGCATGGTGGTGGGAGTGTCATGGTCTGGGACTGCATGATTTCTGCCGGCACTGTGGAGCTACCATGAATGCCAACATGTACTATGACATACTGAAGCAGAGCATGATCCCCTCCCTTCGGAGACTGGGCCGCAGGGCAGTAGTCCAACATGATAACGAGCCCAAACACAACTCCAAGATGACCACTGCCTTGCTAAAGAAGCTGAGGGTAAAGGTGATGGACTGGCCTAGCATATCTCCAGACCTAAACCATATTGAGCATCTGTGGGGCATCCTCAAACGGAAGGTGGGGAGTGCAAGGTCTCTGACATCCACCAGCTCCGTGATGTCATCATGGAGGAGTGGAAGAGGACTCCAGTTGCAATCTTTGAAGCTCTGGTGAACTCCATGCCCAAGAGGGTTAAGGCAGTGCTGGAAAAAATGGACATTTCCACTCAGGGGTGTACTCACTTTTGTTGCCAACGGTTTAGACATTAATGGCTGTGTGTTGAGTTATTTTGAGGGAACAGCAATTTTACACTGTTATACAGGCTGTACACTCACTACTTTACATTGTAGCAAAGTGTAATTTCTTCAGTGTTGTCACATGAAAAGATATAATGAAATATTTACAAAAATGTAAGGGGTGTACTCACTTTTGTGAGATACTGTATGTGCATAAAGGATAGTAGAAACAACATTAGATCAATTAAATCCCTCTTAATCTATTCTGTTTAATGATTGTGGAGCATTTATGAATATTTTGGTCAATAGATGTGATCTCTCATTAATCAATAATGAGTCTCCCATTCCTTGCTCTATCTCCTCCTCTCACTGGTGATCTATTATAGTGTATCTTAAGTCCGATCATGGGGATTGTTTTTAAATGTATGTTTTACAATGTATGTCTTTACTTGTCACTTACACAATTGCAGTGTAAGATGGGAGTAACCCCGAAATGTTACAATGGATTAAATTCTTTGAGTGTATCCATTCTTGGGAGGATCATTATATGTGTATATATATACAGGGAGTGCAGAATTATTAGGCAAGTTGTTTTTTTGAGGATTAATTTTATTATTGAACAACAACCATGTTCTCAATGAACCCAAAAAACTCATTAATATCAAAGCTGAATAGTTTTGGAAGTAGTTTTTAGTTTGTTTTTAGTTATAGCTATTTTAGGGGGATATCTGTGTGTGCAGGTGACTATTACTGTGCATAATTATTAGGCAACTTAACAAAAAACAAATATATACCCATTTCAATTATTTATTTTTACCAGTGAAACCAATATAACATCTCAACATTCACAAATATACATTTCTGACATTCAAAAACAAAACAAAAACAAATCAGTGACCAATATAGGCACCTTTCTTTGCAAGGACACTCAAAAGCCTGCCATCCATGGATTCTGTCAGTGTTTTGATCTGTTCACCATCAACATTGCGTGCAGCAGCAACCACAGCCTCCCAGACACTGTTCAGAGAGGTGTACTGTTTTCCCTCCTTGTAAATCTCACATTTGATGATGGACCACAGGTTCTCAATGGGGTTCAGATCAGGTGAACAAGGAGGCCATGTCATTAGATTTTCTTCTTTTATACCCTTTCTTGCCAGCCACGCTGTGGAGTACTTGGACGCGTGTGATGGAGCATTGTCCTGCATGAAAATCATGTTTTTCTTGAAGGATGCAGACTTCTTCCTGTACCACTGCTTGAAGAAGGTGTCTTCCAGAAACTGGCAGTAGGACTGGGAGTTGAGCTTGACTCCATCCTCAACCCGAAAAGGCCCCACAAGCTCATCTTTGATGATACCAGCCCAAACCAGTACTCCACCTCCACCTTGCTGGCGTCTGAGTCGGACTGGAGCTCTCTGCCCTTTACCAATCCAGCCACGGGCCCATCCATCTGGCCCATCAAGACTCACTCTCATTTCATCAGTCCATAAAACCTTAGAAAAATCAGTCTTGAGATATTTCTTGGCCCAGTCTTGACGTTTCAGCTTGTGTGTCTTGTTCAGTGGTGGTCGTCTTTCAGCCTTTCTTACCTTGGCCATGTCTCTGAGTATTGCACACCTTGTGCTTTTGGGCACTCCAGTGATGTTGCAGCTCTGAAATATGGCCAAACTGGTGGCAAGTCGCATCTTGGCAGCTGCACGCTTGACTTTTCTCAGTTCATGGGCAGTTATTTTGCTCCTTGGTTTTTCCACACGCTTCTTGCGACCCTGTTGACTATTTTGAATGAAACGCTTGATTGTTCGATGATCACGCTTCAGAAGCTTTGCAATTTTAAGAGTGCTGCATCCCTCTGCAAGATATCTCACTATTTTTTACTTTTCTGAGCCTGTCAAGTCCTTCTTTTGACCCATTTTGCCAAAGGAAAGGAAGTTGCCTAATAATTATGCACACCTGATATAGGGTGTTGATGTCATTAGACCACACCCCTTCTCATTACAGAGATGCACATCACCTAATATGCTTAATTGGTAGTAGGCTTTCGAGCCTATACAGCTTGGAGTAAGACAACATGCATAAAGAGGATGATGTGGTCAAAATACTCATTTGCCTAATAATTCTGCACTCCCTGTATATATATATATATATATATATATATAAATATATATTTATATATATGTATTTTTATATATATATATATATATATATATATATATATATATATATATATATATATATTACCTATGCACCCATTTGAGTCACTCTGTATTATTATACAAGTGTCCACTTAGAATAATGGAGTATTTTAAGTGTTTTATTACAGCCTCAATCAGTATTGTCAGTACCATGTGTTATGACTAATTACGTTCTCATTATTACATCTAATTGATCTCATTTTTACAAAGCCGGACAGGTCTTGCCTACTGACCAGGCCATTATTTTGTCTGACAGATGAGGGGATCCCTTAAGGGACATTTGTGTGCCTCTGTCACAATTCTCTGGTTTGACTGCACTGCATTTGGTGTTTTGATCAACTTAAGCAACATTCTGTTTAGGTAACACTTATAAATTTAGAAAACCTGGTTGTTCTTCTGCCATCCATTTAGTAGATTTTGTTCTTGGCCCTACTTATGAATCATGCTTTCCATTTGATTTACCTGCTTACCAAAAGTATTCCTGTTTGTCATTGCTGCTTTTGAGTCTAGGCACTAATTACTGCTTGTGATCCCTACTGATTGTATTTGTGTTCCTGTTTGTCCTGTTTTGGTATCCTGAGCACCATTTTTATCGTTCCTGCATGTCAGGCTATTGCTGAGTGACATTAGATAATATATATATATATATATATATATATATATATATATATATATATATATATATATACACACACACACACACATACCTATATATGATAAGATAAAATTATTAATTTGTAGATAAAACTCTGGCTAATGTAAGTTAAATTCTAAAATCAGAATTTTCAGCCCAAAACTCTCTCTACACTCAATACACAGACTGCCTGTTGTTACCAGATACACAATACAGGCCAGGATGTCTCAATTATCCACTTTAAACTAAGCCTTTATAAGGAGTTTTCCTATGTGAAGGAGCGGATGGTCTGTCTGCAAGGATAATGGAATATACAAATATTCTCAGGGGATGTAGCTCTTATCATATAGGTGTTAAATTGTCCCATACTGAGTTCAAATACACGAAATTCAAATGTTACGTCTCCATGGAATATCAAAGAAATCTACTTTGAAAAATATGTATGGTTGAAAGCATAAAGTTGAAACTTTAAAAGAGTAATTTGAAATGAATTGTTATCATTTTCAAATCTATTTAAAATACTCAAATAACATATATATATATGTATATATATATATATATATATATATATACCTAGAAAATTTTCTATGCCTAAGGAGGGTAATATGGGAAGTTATAAACCTGAGAGTTAAGATTTTAAAATATCTTAACCTATGTATTTTTCAAAGCATAAGAATCTTGAAGATTTAAAGTTTAGACAAATTATCTATATAGTTTTCAAATATTTAATATGTGCCTCAGACTGTCAAAATAATATGTATAAATAAATAGATCCGAGAGAAATGCCTAAATATAACATATTAGATAAGTATCTGATGAATTGAGTAAGTAGCTATATGGTCAATTTAAAATGTCCAATTTATTTCAAAATAAATAACATTCTTTTGTATTTCAGACATATGATATACAAACTATGTTCCAGATATGACTAGTAGATACTAATATTTGAATGCCTATATAATGTGTACCCTGAATCATATCATATAGCGTATACACTAAATATCAAATTAGACTGCTACTCACAAGGTATGTATGTGATATTAAGATGATAACTGGAATAGGTAGAAATATTATATCAGGATATGAACTAAAATACTAATTAATTTCATACTGAAAGTATTAAAAATCCTTTTAAGTGCCGTAATGAAGTGGAATATACTCATGTTTAGTATGAAAATACTCAGTTAAATAGTATTAAATAGTCCCATACATATTGGACATATTGTTTGCTGATACTGGAAATTATAAATGTATTTAGTAAACACTTTAAATCAAGAGGGGGCGGAGCCTAGCCACGAGCAGAGATGGCAGCACATTAATAGTGCTCTGTAGTCCCCAGTGTTATCTCGCCTAATTTCAACCTGGAGATATAGCGTAACTAGCTGCTCTCCAACTCAGCAGCACTACCTGTGTCTCAGAGTGTCCTGGGATACCTCACACTTGCCCGTAGTGTACACAACAAGGATCGCAGTCTTCCACTCCTGTTGCGATCTGGGGAGGGAGCTCTGTGCTGCGAGGCCTTCTTGCCTTAATAACGGCTGTGGATCTACATAGCAGGAGCTCCGGTCACTTGACTTGCGCCGGGTGCCTGCCTTTTACTCTCCGGGACCACCTTGTTCTAACGCAGGCGCAGCGCTCAGGCTCCACATAACCGGCCATTGGGAATCAGGCCGCAGACGACCAGAACTTGGCTTGGAGGGCGCCCACGTGGTCTGAGTGAGCCGCAGTTGCCGATCTGCACGGAACCAGCTAAAGTAAGAGGAGACTTACTCCACAGCACACACACAGAGTTACTAATAAAGCCGGAGGTGACTGCTACTGTGGCTCTTGTTTGGGGGAAGTTAGTACACACTATTGGGCTGTTGTGCACATTTAACGGCTAGGTCTGGCAGGATAAATTAAACTTTATATCAGGGTAAAGAAACAGTCTCTAACACTGTTGCATTTTGGACGGTTTCCTGGGGCCATGTAGTGAGATATAAATACAGAGAGTAGATACTGAATAAATTTGCCTATATTATTTATTTATTTTTGCCTGCTGTTCTGGTTCCAAGCAGAGGGGCACACAAACTTGTGGTGACCACGCAAGGGGAAAAGAAAAGGATCTGAAAATAACTTAAAAAATAATTAAAGAAACAGCATCAACAGGACTCATTGTACTTTCCTAATTTGTGTGGGGTTTATTAGTGCTTGCAGAAGGTATACTGACCCCCCAAGTGACCAACAAAATAATATAATGTCAAGCAAGAGGAACACTAAGCCGCCTAAAAGCACACACTCCAGTATAATGGAGAACTACCTGATACCAGCAGAACCCACAGTGCTTCCTAATAGAGCAGTACAAGACGCCGCGGTGCAGGGTATTGCAGCCCAGACACTTAATACCCCGCCAGAGACTCCATCCCTTAGCTACCTCACAAAGAATGACATTCTGCACTTGTCCTCTAAAGAGGACATCAGGAATGCTATGCAGGATTTTAAAACCATGTTTGGGGAGCTTAAAAGGGACATAGCAGCGGTTGATCAGAGGGTCACTCATATGGAAGAGAAGCACGAAACCCTTAGCTCTGATATACAGCAACAGTCCAGCTATTTACAAGCTCAAGAGGGCATAGTTCACACTCTCATGGACCGAATAGAAGATCTTGAGAATAGGAGCAGGAGGAATAACCTTCGCCTTAGAGGGGTCCCTGAAACAGTAGATCCTCCTGCCCTACAACCCTTCATCCAAGACTTCATCAGACACCTTAAAAACAATGATGCCTCACCAGACACGCAAATAGAAAGAGCCCACAGGGCCTTGCGCCCCAAGCCTCCAAGCAGAGCTCCTCCTAGAGACATCGTCATGAAATTTTTGTCTTTCAAGGATAAAGAAGAGGTCATGAGATTGGCAAGAGCAAGGCACCCAATTGAGTTTAGGGGTTCCGAAATCCAAGTATACTCTGATCTTTGTCCAACCACTCTACAAAAACGTAGGGACATGAGATTTGTCACAGCAGCATTGAAGGAGAAGAGGATTCCGTATAGATGGGGCTTCCCCACCTGTCTGATCGCCACAAGAAACAACACCTCACACATCCTCAGATCTATAGAGGACCTTCCTAGCTTTAACCAAGCACTGGACCTGGACATAAGACCTCCTCAAAACATTGATGGGGTGATGCAGGGCCCTCAAGTTGGGGACCAGGGAGACGCCCCTCGGCCTCGCTGAGGTGGGGTCAGAGATGCCAATCTTCCAGATCTCTACATCTTAATTATTCCAGGATCAAAAAACCCTAGTGCTTTATCTGCAGGGTCTTAACCTAGAAAACATTGTTGGACTGTAAGGTCGTAAGTAGTTAATCACTTAGAAGTAATAAATGTTGCATATGTGCTACTGTGTTGTTATTATATGTTGTATTCTGTATTTGTGTTTCTCAAAGACCTGTTGCACCACTTTATATTTCAAGAATGTAGTGGCCCAAGGGAGTCCTTACAGAGGTTATGTATAATACTCGGTCAGTCAGATTTTGTATAAGATGGGCGATGGAAACTATTCATTGCATGATAGCTCAACCCTTAGCACATAATTAGTCACCAGTAGCGGTCCCTAAGCTAAGCTTATTTTAGATACAAGAGTACTGGATAATACCGGTGAGGCCTTAACTATGGGAGCAATGAGGAACTGAAAGGTTGTATACAACCAATGGCTTAGAAGCAATTTATATGCTGTACTCCGCCTCTAATCAGTTAAACCATGTATGATGCAGACACTGAGTATTACCCCTTATATAATAATTCAGTATGTTTTCTGCGGTCTGCTCCCGGTGGGGGCCCACAGGCCAAGTTAAGTATATATTATCAGACCCCGCCCACATCATTACATTGCCCTATAACATATCAGCCCTCTGGTAGTCACTATTTAAAGGGTATACTGTACTGACCGAATTGGATAGGCTGATAAGGTGGATCAGGCATTAGGGGTCCCAGCACTTATTTAGATATATAGGACACCAGGTATGCAGTAAGAGATATGTTTATTAGTTCAGGTTGAACTACTAAGAAATTGTTTAAAATTCTATCTAACATGCGAGAGATACACGGGGATAACTACCCCTGATTGTTTGTTGTAGTTAAATTATATTAGTGCTAAGTCAGAAATTATCAACCATCCTTGTAGTCCAGGGAAACTTGATTTCAATAGGAACACGCACTACCTACTCTTTTCATTACTTGTCTTCTTAGAGAAGACCCCTTGTTTTTCTACCTTTACTAAAACCCCTTTTTTTTCCACGCACCACTCATAAATTCCCTCTCCCTCTCTCCTGGTACTTTTTTCCTCTATACCCCCCCCCCCCTTTTTTTTTTCCCTCTCCCCTCCCCTTTACTTTGACTTTCCAGACCTCATTTCCCCACATCACATTGGTCTGTGGATCTGCAGTCACCCGCTCACAATGTCTGGACCTTTTGATAGACGCACACCCCTATCGGTTGAGCTTATATCTGTAAACACTAAAGGGTTGAACAGCCCTAATAAACGCTCCATAGTACTAAGAGACCTACAAAAAATGGGTGGTGACGTAGTTTATTTGCAGGAGACCCATTTTGCAGCGTCACATGAACCTAGGTGGTACAGTCGTCAGTTCCCTAATGCCTACTTTGCCTCTGGCCCTAAAAAAATCAACGGGGTGGGAATTATTTTTAGTGCAAGAATGCCTTTTCAACTTACACAAGAATACAAAGATCCAGAAGGCAGATACATTGTACTTGTTGGATCATTATTTGGTAGACCCATTACCCTTGCAAATGTGTACTGCCCGAATCAAGCTCAGCACCCCTTCTTACAGAGGGTCGTTCGTAAAATCTTAGAAATTCAGACAGGAGTATTGTACCTAGGAGGGGATTTTAATGCTCCTATGGATCCCTCTCTTGATACCTCTAATGGTGTCTCCAGCACTCCCCACAAAATTTTAAAGCGTATCAAGACAACACTAGCTGAATTGGCAATACATGATATATGGCGATTACAGCATCCCTCGGTTAAAAATTATACATTTTACTCACATCCACACAAAAAATATTCGAGAATTGACTACCTGTTTACTGACTCTACGGGCCTCATAATCACTAAGAGCAGCAGCATATATACAATCACATGGTCAGATCATGCCCCAGTGGGATGTTCCATTCAATGGCCCAGTACCCCTATAACTCCTTACGTGTGGAGATTGGATGACACACTTCTTGATGATCAGTTGTTCTGCGCTGATATTCGAAACTCATTAACAGAGTTCTTCCAGCTTAACGATAATGAACAGCTAAGTGACACCACTATATGGGAGGCCCATAAGTGTACCATCAGAGGCCTCATGATCAAGAGAAGATCAAGACTGAATAGTCTTCGTAGGGTGCGTTACCGGGCACTATTGACTCAGGTAGAGGGGGCAGAGCGCCAGCACAAGCAACATCCGCTCGATGACGCTGGCCTGGCTCGGCTTACTCAGTCCAGGGCAGAGCTCTTACAGTTCTTACAGGAAGAGCAACAAAAGCAGGCTCTTATCCTGAGGAGACTTTACTTTGAACAGAGCGATAAGCCAGGGAAGCTCCTTGCTAGGGCTATTGCACGGAAAAAGCTGAAGGCATATGTTCATCACATGACCGATAATACAGGCTCGACTAGAGCTGATGGCAAGTCAATTGCGAACATCTTCAGGACTTATTATGAGTCCCTGTACAACTTGCGCCGCAAGGCTCAACCCCAGGGAGATGTCCCTGGGCCACCACAGGGGGACGGAGACATATTGGACTATCTGGAGGGGGTAAACCTCCCCAAACTGACTACCGAGGCAGTGGAGCATTTGGATTCCCCGATCACTTCGGAGGAAGTCCAAAAAGCAATTAAAGATTTGCCTTCGGGGAAATGCCCTGGACCTGATGGGTTTGGGTTAAAATACTACAAAATATATGCAGATATATTGATCCCCAAATTGGTGAGCATATTTAACTCACTTTCAGAAACACCTGACCTTCCAGGAACCATGCTAGAAGCTTACATCACAGTGATCCCCAAACCAGGGAAACCACATGATAGGCCTGAGAACTTTAGGCCTATCTCGCTTTTAAACTCAGATGTGAAGGTCCTGGCAAAGGTGATGGCTGCCCGCATGAATAGATACCTCCCCGACTTGATATCGTCTGATCAGGTGGGATTTGTACCTGCCCGTGAGGCTAGGGACAACACCCTTAAGATCTTGCAGATGATAACCCATACCCACGTGAACGGACTGCCACTCTCCCTGGTCACTACAGATGCAGAAAAAGCATTTGACCGGGTGGATTGGCAGTTCATGCGACTCACACTGGAGAGGTTTGGTTTCGGGCCAGGCTTTATAAACAGAGTGATGTCCTTATATTCAGCGCCAAATGCGAAAGTAAGAGTTAATGGCACTCTCTCGGAGACATTCAAGATAAAGAACGGTACCAGGCAGGGATGCCCCCTCTCGCCGCTCTTGTTTGCTCTCACTATAGAGGTGTTGGCGGACAAGATCAGATCTAACCCAGATATCAGGGGATTCCCCATCGGCAATACGGAGCATAAGCTCTCAATGTACGCCGATGACGTTTTATTGACACTCTCGGACTCGGTTTACTCCCTTTCTGCAGCACTTGCAGAGTTCTCTGCCTTTGGTAAAGTATCTAATTTTCTTCTTAATCCCCAGAAGTCTGAGATATTGAACATTTCCGAACCGCCTGAGAGGTTTGATACCCTCCTCTCTAATTGCCCGATAAAAGTTGCCAATAGCAGTATTAGATACTTGGGACTCACTATCTTGCCGAAGGTGTCGGAAACTATTGATCTAAATTATAAAAACATCCGAGATGAAATTCGCAAAGACTTGACCAACTGGAAGAAAAAATCCATCTCTTGGATGGGCCGAGTTGGTGTTGTCAAGATGAATGTGCTGCCAAGGGTGCTGTATGTGCTACAGACGATCCCGACCCTTTCGGCTCGTCATTTCATCCAACAAATACAATCGGAGGTGGAGGCCTATATTTGGAATGGTATCAGGCCTAGAATCAATAGGCATACCATATACTTACCCAGAGAGAGGGGTGGGCTAGGTGTCCCTCTCTTCATTGAGTACCAAAGAGCTATATTTCTTCAGAGGTTAGTGGAGTGGAACCGGAACTCCCATAACAAGCTTTGGATACAAATCGACAATGAAATCATGCGGCGAGGAAATGTGGGAGCGATGGCATGGATTTCGGCTAGAGGTCGCCCAGGTAAGATTTCTTCTTACCCCCTGATAGCAGATACTTTGAAGATATTTGATAATCTTCTAGGAGGGGACTCTTATATATCATCCCCTGTATCACCAAACATCCCCGTTCGGGAGAACCCGGATCTGGGAATGGAAACTAGACCCCACGTTTCGGGGGAGTATTATACCTTGGCAGAGGCATCCATCTCTAATATCCTAACACAAGGTAAACTCATAACCCAAGCTGAGCTTGCTGAATGGGATGATGCTATGTTCTCATCCTGGTATAGGGTCGCACAGATCACACACTATCTTGACACTCATCGAGACCGGGGAGGGCTGGCTAGGAACAGGACGCCATTCGAAGCTCTGTGTACATCGTCTCAGAGTCCCACGCACCTTATCTCTCAGCTATACAAACTGCTACTGTCCAAGGGCGGTTTTATCCTCCCAACATATACGAATACCTGGCAGAGAGAGCTTGGACAGGAGGTGGATGCGGAAGACTGGACGAGGATCTTTGCAAGAGCTAGGAGGGCCTCGGTCTCGATGAGACTCCAGGAAATGCACTACAAGCTCTTAAGCAGGTGGTATCTGACGCCACACAGACTTCAAAAGATCTATCCACACACTAGCGGGGAGTGCTGGAGAGCCTGCGGAGAGGAGGGGACCCTCCTCCACATCTGGTGGACATGTCCACTCATACGGCCTTTCTGGGAGGGGGTGCTGGGAGAAATGAGCAGTATTCTTAAGATGATTATCCCACCAAAACCAACATACTTGATCTATCATGACTTGCCTAAAGTAATCGGAGAGGATAAGTATTTACTCCTTTTGCTGATGCTGAATAGTGCAAAGGGACTAATACCAGCATACTGGAAAAAATCTAGAATTCCAACCATCCAGGAGTGGAGGGCTAGAGTGGGGGATCTCCTCAAACTTGAACGATATCACTATTTAAAAATCGGGAAACTGGCCACTCATGAAATGATGGTGTTAACTTGGGCAGGCAAAGAGTTGTGAAATGTTAGACACCCGGCTGTTCACTGAGAACCACATGCAAACCCCCCTCCCTCCTGTACCAACACCCCTCCCTCCTCCCTTCCCCCCACTCCTTCCCTGACATTCCCCCCCCCCCCCCCCTTTTTTTTTTTTTTTTTTTTTTTTTTCTCTTCCCCTCTTCCTCTTCTTCCTTTTCTCCTTTTTCTGCACTGATCTTCTTGATCTGTTCTTCTATGCCTTCATCTTTTGAAGGTAGTCATCAGGTATTATAATACTCTCAGCAGTATGAAGCAAGTATGCTGAAAATCTTAATGTATGTTTGTTATATCCCCTGATGTACAGTTAATTAAGATATATATGCTATGCAATAAGTTTTCCTTCATCACCACGAGCATTTCCGCTCGACGAAACAAGTTTCAAAGCACTGGATCACGGACTGATTGAGTTTGCTTAGTGAATATTATTACTTTATTGCTAATAGTCCTGTAATGGCAAAACTTTAAACAAAAACCAACAGACTTATCTCAATACTCAGGACTATATCTCTGTTTCTTGTTTGTATTTTGTGGACATGTTAACCCGTGATTCAAGTTGTATGTTTTATCAAAATAAAGCTTGTTTTAAAAAAAAACAAAAAAAAAAAACACTTTAAATCAAATACTAAACTGTAGCAGTATTTGATAGTGAAACTGACAGTGTCTGCTGCCACCAATGATTCAGAAATGGTATTGCAGCCAAAAGGGGTTGGCTGTTATTAAAATACATGCCTCTCCAGGGACCAATGAGATGTTCAGCTTCGAAGGGCCTATCAGAAGACAAGCACCGATTGTAACAGGTGTGTGAAAGTTTATTAGTAACACTGCTTTCAACAAGTCTATTGTGAGCATAATTCATGAATAGATTTTCAAATATATAAAAAGTATGGTTACCAGATAAAAACTTGAGTGAGTGTTTCATTTTTAAATATATGTAATAACTCATGGCTTAGGGTTTTACATATATTTTATTATGATTTTAATATACTAGTCAGTTGTCATGAAAATATGTAGAACTATTTACCCCTGGCAACATATGGTAGTTCAAATTTAGTCAGACATGACTTTAAAAATAACAAATACCTTCATTGCAATGAATAAACAAAATAAGCAGCTAAAGCTTAGAAAATATGAACTGGAAAAAATAAATACTCAGCTTACCGAGATTTAAGTAACAAGCAGAGGAATATTGAAGAAAAAGCTCACAGTCAGAGAGGCACAATCCTTTGCTTGGGAGAGAGAGCACTAAGCAGAGACGTTGCAGCAGCTGCTGGAAGCAGGGTGTGTGAGACACAGCTGATGAGGCTTGTGGGAGAGAGAGCACAAGGCAGAGACGCTGCAGCAGAGGCTGAGAGCAGTGTGTGAGAGACACAGTGGATGCGGCTCGTGGGAGTGACGTCACCCGGTAGTCAGCTCGAACTGAAAGTCAACTACAGAGCAGGTGAGAGTAGCAGGGCTCCGGATCCAGGGAGAGAGAGAAGTAGGCAAATTTCCCCAGAATCCACAGGAGAGAAACTAGCTTCACAGGTGCAAAAGGGATTAGCTCACAGGAAGTTAATCCAGGCTGGATACATCAATACCAAGCATTGGTGTGATGTATCCAGTGTAATTTATATGCACCTGAGGTAACCGCCCCTTAAAGGGGTATAATGTTACAGGACCCCCCCCCCCCTCAAGAGCAACCACTCCGTTGGTCAAGGTCTGGGACGATCCAGGAATCTTCTGTGGAAAAGAGAGACCAACCTGGGAGCGGGGAAATTAACCGAAGGTTCCCAAGAATCCTCTTCAGAAGGGTACCCCTTCCAATGTACCAGGTACTGAAGACGACCAGAAACCTTCCTGGAGTCAAGGATGGCAGCAACCTCATATTCCACATCCGGAGCTATAGGCAACACAGGAACAGAAGGGTCCAAAGGATTCCGAAGTGAACTGTAGGGTTTGAGGAGTGAGACGTGAAACGTGGGGTGTACTTTAAGAGAGGGGGGGCAATTGGAGAGTAACAGCATTCTCATTTACTATTTTAATGATGGGGAAAGGACCAATAAAAAGTTTATGAAACTTCTTGCTGGGCACGGAGATCCGTAAGTTCCTCGTAGAGAGCCAAACAAGATCTCTAAGAACATATGAAGGAGGAGGACGATGCCTGAGGTCGTAGTATTTCTTTTGCCTCTGTTGGGCAATTTTTATAGTGTCATAAAGTTGAGAGAATGTTTCAAGCATAGTGTTAGTAAGATCATCAATTACTGGGCAGTCAGTGGTGACTTTGGGGTGTAGATGAAAGCTCGGATGGTAGCCATAATTAGCAAAGAAAGGAGTAGCTTTTATTGTTGAATGGTATTATTATGTGCGAATTCTGCTAGGGGAAGTTATTTTGTCTAGTTGTTTTGTTGTTGGTTGGTGTAACATCTTATATATTCCTCCAACCAATGGTTTGTACGCTCCGTTTGTCCATTGGTTTGGGGATGGAATGCGGTAGAAAGCCGTTGTTCAATGTCAAGGGATGAACATAATTGTTTCCAAACCTTAGAGGTAAATTGTGAACCTCTGTCAGATGTTATAGTGTTCGGTAAGCCGTGTAGGTAGATGACATGTTTTATAAGGATATTTACAGTTTCCAGGGCGGTTGGTAACTTATAACAAGGCACAAAGTGTGCCATTTTAGTGAAGAGATCAACAATAACGATTATTGTGTTATTCTTTTCAGATACAGGTAGATCAACAATATAATCTATAGCAATGTCTTTCCACGGTCTGTCTGGAACTGGTAGGGAGAGAAGAAACCCTGTGGGTTTATTCCTATCGGTTTTACAGGTTGTGCAAACTGAACATGATTTTATGTAGTTTCTTATTTCTGTGTTTATGTGGGGCCACCAGTAGGATCTTGTAACTAAGTCATAAGTTTTGTTCATACCAGGGTGACCTGAAAGGGGAGATTCATGACAAGAGGAGAGAACTTGTTCCCTTAGTGAAGGGGGTACATAGAGTTTTGTGTCATGGTAGTATAACCCATTCTCTCCTTGTGTTAAGTTGTATAGCACTTTAGTAGTATCAGTTAGTTGCTTCTCTTTTAATTCAGTGGTTGATATGGCTAAAGTCCCCACTATGTTATCTGATGGAACTAGGGGTTTACACATCTGAATCTTAGGAGGAGGAGAAGGAAGCCTAGAAAGTATGTCGGCCTTGGTATTCTTTAAAGCTGATCTATAGGTTATGATGTAATTAAATCTTGAGAAAAATAAACTCCACCTCACTTGTCTAGATGTTAACGTGTGAGACGTTTTTAGGTACTCTAAGTTGCGATGATCAGTGAAAATAATTATAGGCTCTATTGTACCTTCTAAAAGGTGTCTCCAAGTTTCAAGAAAGCTTTTAACAGCCAAGAGCTCTTTTTCACCGATATGGTAATTTATTTCAGAGGTTGTTAACACTCTTGAATAATATGCTACAGGGTGTGTCCTATTTGTTTTGGGATTCTTTTGGGACAATACAGCTCCTATAGCGTAGAATGATGCATCAACCTCTAGTATGTACTGTTTTTGTGGATCAGGGTATGCTAGAATAGGTGCTGTAGTAAAGGAATTTTTTAGAACATTGAAGGAGTGATTTGCGTCTTTGTTCCATTCAAAAGGAACATTGGCTTTTGTCAAGTTAGTTAGGGGTTTAACTATTGCTGAAAAGTTTTTAATAAATTTTCTATAGAAGTTAGAAAATCCCAAAAACTTTTGTATATGTTTTCTGGTTTTTGGTATTGGCCAATCAAGAATGGTTTGGATCTTTGTTTTCTCCATATATATCCCTTTAGATGATATATGATACCCAAGGAAAGTGATTTCAGGGGAATGAAAGGTACACTTTTCAGGTTTCACATACAGGTGATGAGCTAACAGTCTTGAGAGGACTATCCTAACATGTTTTATATGTTCTTTTTCATTATCTGAAAATATAAGGATGTCATCCAAGTAGATAACTAGAAAAGTGTCAAGGAGATCACGGAACACATCGTTGATGAACCTCTGGAATGTGGCGGGTGCATTGCACAATCCAAAGGGCATTACGGTATATTCATATAACCTGTACCTAGTACGGAAAGCAGTCAACCACTCATCCCCAGAACGCACTCTTATTAAATTATAAGCTCCTCTTAGATCAAGCTTAGTGTAAATGGATGAGCCATGTAATCTTTCGATTAATTCAGGGATGAGTGGAAGAGGATAACGATCTTTTTTTGTTATTTTATTCAATTTGCGGTAGTCAACGATTGGCCTATGGTTTTTTCTTTATTGGTTACGAAAAATATTCCTGCCCTTGCAGGGGAGGTGGAGGGTCTAATGAATCCCTTCCTGAGATTCTCATTGATATATTCTTTTAACGTATCAAGCTCAGGTTTAGAAAGTGGGAATATGTGTCCATATGGAACTTTTGACCCAGGGATTAGATCTATGGGGCAATCATACTCCCGATGGGGTGGCAAGGTTTCTGCCTCCTGTTTGTCAAATACTTGTTTTAAATCTGAATAAACAGGAGGGATGTTAGTTTCCAAGACAGATAGAAGAGGTTGTATAGGGTAACATGTGGTGGTACAATATTGTGAATTAAATTCAAGTGTTTTTTCTGACCAATGTACGAGGGGCTGATGTTTATTCAACCAGTGTAGACCTAATACAACAGGAAAAATGGGTGAAGGAATAACGTCAAAAGAAATGAACTCTTGGTGTATGTCATGAGCACTGTTCCCTCTAAGACCAGTTTTTTGTGCGGCCCAGCAGTGAAACAGTTAATCAAGTAGCCACACCCAGCAATTAGCAAACATTGCATAATGCAGACTGGAAGGTATGGTTCTCTTATTAACTGTTTCACTGCTGGGCCGCACACAAAACTGGCCTTAGAGGGAACACTGGTCATGAGTAGTGACTAATAAGGGAATTGTTTGGTGTGTGATGGGTCCTGACTCTAACTGTCTTCCATCAATTAATTGTACAGAAACAGGTTTTTTCTTTGCAATAATAGATATTTTATTTTCTTGTACAACTTTTATATCTATATAACTAGCGTAGGCTCCCGAATCCAAAACGGCCTTAAGACTGTGTCGGTTTTGTCCCCACTGTAAAGAGATAGTAATAATGAAATATGCAGGATTTTGTGCTGTTAAAGATAGTAAATGATCTGAGGTAAAATTTGTCTTACCTGATCTTTGTATCATTAAAGAAGGACAGTCAGAAACAGAATGGTCCTTTGCGGCACAATAGATGCAGAGTCCCAGTTCTTGTCTGCGTGACTTTTCCTCAGGGGACAGGGGTCCTCTAATGAATCCTATCTCCATGGCTTCATCCTGACTCTTATGAGAGGGTGTATAAGCTTTAGGGGTGGTAACCTTGGTATAGGAGTCTGGGGAATATCTTTCCTCTTTCCTTTCCCTAATTCTTCTGTCTATTTTTATAGTTAAAGACATGAGTGAGTCAAGTGTTTCTGGGAGATCTAGTCTAGCAAGCTCATCCTTAATATTTTCAGACAACCCTATTCTAAATTGATTTTTTAGGGAAAGCTGATTCCATTGGGAATCCCTTTGCCAAATCTTAAATTCAGAGATATATTCCTCAACAGGCCTCTTATGTTGCTTTAAGTTACGCAACTTAAAATCTGCTGTGAGTTGCCTGTTGGGGTCCTCATATAAATCCGACATGGCCTTGAAGAAATCATCAATTTAATTTAGAATAGGGTCGTTATTTTCTAAGAATAAATCTGCCCATTGTCTGGGCTCACCTCTTAGGAAAGAAATGACAGTTAGTACTTTTATACGGTCATTAGGAAATGTTTTTGGCTTAAGTGTGAGAAATAATTTACAGACATTATGAAACTGCCTAAATGATTTCCTATCCCCAGAGAATGTTTCAGGAGGTGGAATTGGGGGTCAGGAGTGTTAGTGTCAGGGGGTTTAGCTGCACTTAACCCTTCTTTAATAATATTCCTAAGTGTCAGGTTTTCTACCTGAAGTTCTCTAAGTCCCTGACTTAAAAGGTCAACTTTGTTGGATAATTCCTGGAAGTGAGCGCTTATGTCACCTGGATTCATCATTGTAGTTAAGTCAGCTGGATAAGTTTGGCTTGGTATTCTATAACAGGTGTGTGAAAGTTTATTAGTAACACTGCTTTCAACAAGTCTATTGTGAGCATAATTCATGAATAGATTTTCCAATATATAAAAAGTATGGTTACCAAATAAAAACTTGAGTGAGTGTTTCATTTTTAAATATATGTAATAACTCATGGCTTAGGGTTTTACATATATTTTATTATGATTGTAATATACTAGTCAGTTGTCATGAAAATATGTAGAACTATTTACCCCTGGCAACATATGGTAGTTCAAATTTAATCAGACATGACTTTAAAAATAACAAATACCTTCATTGCAATGAATAAACAAAATAAGCAGCTAAAGCTTAGAAAATATGAACTGGAAAAAATAAATACTCAGCTTACCGAGATTTAAGTAACAAGCAGAGGAATATTGAAGAAAAAGCTCACAGTCAGAGAGGCACAATCCTTTGCTTGGGAGAGAGAGCACTAAGCAGAGACGCTGCAGCAGCTGCTGGAAGCAGGGTGTGTGAGACACAGCTGATGAGGCTTGTGGGAGAGAGAGCACAAGGCAGAGACACTGCAGCAGAGGCTGAGAGCAGCGTGTGAGAGACACAGTGGATGCGGCTCGTGGGAGTGACGTCACCCAGTAGTCAGCTCGAACTGAAAGTCCACTACAGAGCAGGTGAGAGTAGCAGGGCTCCGGATCCAGGGAGAGAGAGAAGTAGGCAAATTTCCCCAGAATCCACAGGAGAGAAACTAGCTTCACAGGTGCAAAAGGGATTAGCTCACAGGAAGTTAATCCAGGCTGGATACATCAATACCAAGCATTGGTGTGATGTATCCAGTGTAATTTATATGCACCTGAGGTAACCGCCCCTTAAAGGGGTATAATGTTACACTGATAGAGCATATCCAAAACGTTCACCAATGATTACAGAATGGAGGTAGACGTTATCACTTGATAAAAGTCTCATGCAAGAGAAAAAAAAGGCACATACTGCTGAATTTTGACTGACTGACAACCTGCTGCCTTGGATCACAGTCTCTAGAAAGCAACATTGGGCCTAAACATTTTATTCTCAGAATTGCATATACCTCTTTATATGACGGTAAAAATAATTTATTGGAAAAGCTGAACTCTCAACTGGTTATGTGGTAAAGTATAAGTGATTGTTAAGTATGTTTAATATTTAAATTAAAAGTATTCTATAGCTATAATTACATTGTAGCTGTGATTTAAAATGGTATTTTGTACTTTAAATGTATGTCCCATTGGCCTGTGTAGCTTAGAAATAATTATACTGATGCCAAGTTATTTTATTGCTAGGAAAAATAATTTGTATTTTGGTATTTATAAGTCAGTCTTACTTATTGTGAAATCTCTTAGAAATTGCGTATAAATTGTCTATTGTGTTAATAATATACAATTTCTCTGATTGTTATAAGTTCAGCATTATTACTTATAGGCTTATGTAGTGGCAGTAAGTAAGAATTGTTGGCTAATTATAGGATGTTCTGGTATTCTCATTTGTGGTATTTTAATAAGCAATTTATTGTTAATAAGGTTAATGTGTAAAAATATCTTTATAACTGGCTTTGTATAGAATAATTGTAACAGCATAGACATACTTAGACCGGCCATAAGTAATATGATATTTACTACGTAAATATAGTCATTGTGTCTATAAAGATAACTAATCTGAACAAAGGATTAAATATTAATTATAAATATTCATAATTACAAAGATATACAACATTTTTTTGGTTGGCAACTGCTGATATAAGTACACCAACATGGAAGTTATCACTGCATGTTTATCCTGCTGATTGTTTCCCTCTGTGTTCCTGTTTATAAATCTGTGCTCATGTCTGTCATTGCTACATGTGTATCCTGTTAACTATTGATGCATTCTTGATATTCATTACTGCTTGTATCCTGTTGACCGTTGCCATATGTGTTCCTGTTGATTCATCATATCTGTTTTTAATGGTTTTCATTGCTACCTGTGTATCCTTACCATTGCTGTCTATGTCCTTGTTGATTACTGTCTGCATACTCACTCACTAGACATCATGTTGACGTTAAACATTACTGTACTCTGTGCATCCATGTGGACATTTTTAAGTGATCTTCCTTTACCTTGTCACTTGTGTTCTAGCTAGTCACTAGCTGCCTGCCTAGCTATTCATTTAAGCCTGTGCTCCTGCTGTCCACCTCGTTTTATCCTTCATGAAGTGCCTGTGAGGCAGGAAACGCGTTGAAGCCCAGCTCATGTGTGGTATAAGCTATGGATGCCTAGAATAGTTTTTAAACTTTGTACAATAAAGTTGGACTTTTTATACTATATTCCCATTTGGGTGCCTTTCCTACACTTTCTTATGGTTGATGTTTTACACTCAATCTAACTATTTATGTTCTTTTACCACTAGTTGCCTGAACTCTATTGTTCTATATCTACAATCATCTTCTAATCATCCTTTATGTATTACAGAAAATGATCTGTGCTATTTGTAAGTACATCATTTAAAATAAAGTTATTCAAGATTTTCAATTTGTTTGTGTTGTGCAAAACATTTCTCAGCATTCTCTAATACCAGATTATAGCACTATCATTCTTTGCTTAGTTTTTTGTCCATTGTTTATTATTTTAAGAAGTTTCAGGATATTTTAGTCCTGCTATTTTTGGAATATTATAAATGTTATCTCTTAGCTGACCTTTGTCTAGCCGGTGTCTAGAAAAAACTTTTGGCATCTACTGCTTTTCTTCCCTAGATAGATATATAGATAGATAGATAGATAGATAGATTGATTGATTGATTGATTGATTGATGGAAATATATGAAAATGTAATAAAGAATATAAGATCTGTAAATTTTGTTTGTACTCTTTTTATGTGTGATCAAATAGTGGAATTAGTTGCTAGAGCATATTTTTATTGACAAATTGTTCTAGCATTCTTTTAACACTAGTTGCCTGAACTCTAGTCAAGGCATCAGCACAATCCTTGTTCTATACCTACAATCATCTTCTAATTGTCCTTTAGGCATTGCAGAAAAGTAACTGTACTATTTGAGCAAGCCATGTCACAGCAATCTCCAACACCAGTTTGTAGCCCTGTCATTCTATGTTCAGTCTTATGGCGATTGTTTATTCTTTTGCACAGTTTCAGGAGAACTTGGTCCCGCTATTTTTGGAATAATGAAAATGTCACCTCTTAGCTGACATTTGTCTAGCTGGTGTCTAGAAAAAAAACATGACAGTCACTTTAAAGGATTCCAAAACTTTTTATTTGTGTGCACTACCAAACCACCCATTTCATATAAAAATCAATAATATATAAGAAATCACCTACTTTTACACTCTAAGGAAGCTGCTCTACATGTTAAAATATACTTTTAATTTTCACCGATTATGTCACCCAATCCAACCCTCAAATATGGGCCGTTCAAGATGAAAAGCAAGCTCCAATCTGTTGCATATTTTCTGCATATCATTATGTGACGATTTTGTCACCCTGCTCATGCCTAGAGTGATTGTGAAACTTGCGCATGCGCATATCCCATCCCTGATACAGCGGGTCTGCTGGATTGCATTGAGAGACACTGTGAGTGACATAAAGGATGAAGTTCGCGCATGCGGATTGCGGCAATGTTCCGCCATCGTCGAACCTGGGTTATCCACCAGGATTGGACTACAAAAATGCATACCCGGTGGTGGGTTTGGAAATCGTTCAATTTTAAGAAGAAGATTACTACTAAATGGTAAAAATTGGAAGCTGGATGTTTAATACAAAATACAATAATATTTATTAATTTTGCGATAGTGCCAACTTTTTTGGGGGGTTTAGTGTCCCTTTAAATATCCTGCTTTTCTTAGATAGATAGATAGATAGATAGATAGATAGATAGATAGATAGATAGATAGATAGAGCTGTGCAATTAATCACAATTTGTTTTGCCTTGAGATTTTCAAATCACAAGAGTATGTAATTCTTTTGTTTTTTTTTAATTCCTTTTTGATCCATATCCCACATGCATATCTTTGTAACCCGGCTAAGGTACAGATTATGGCGAGAGGACCGTTAGCAGAGTTTGATGCAGCGTTGTACGCCATGGGTTAATGGAGTAATAAGCTAGTATTTGGAACCAATAATGATGCAAGGCCCGTCAGTCTTATCTAGCCAGAGGGGTATAACAGAATAAATGCTGGCTGCTTATACATTCTTTTGCACACGATGTGCAATGGTGACACTTGTCAGGTTGCAGACAATAGAGGGTTAATGGGGAGGGGATATCCTTTCTTCCCCTCCTAACATGTCTGCTAAAAAAGGCTCCATAACCTCTGTGTAACATGTTGGAGTGATTCTAGACAGCATGTCCATGACTAACTGGGAAACATTTCTTGCATCATGTAGTGCAACGTTTTATGTATAACAGACAAATGCGCTATCCCCATAGAGAACAAAGGCACGCGAAAAGAATAACATTTCTTGTGTACATGTCCGATTGGCTGTCATAGCCTGTGACTGCATCCTATCACTTGGTTTAAATGGGGACAAGGATGCTGTGATTCAGACTGCTGTGTTTTCTGTCCCATTTAACTTGCTAGTTTTTCTTTCTCCTTGACACATTGAAGATATTTACTAATGAGCATCACTTTTCCATAGTATGTGTATACAATAAAGTGTTCTCTTTGAATTGTGCAAAAAGTACATCAAAATCCTGTTTAATCCTCAAACTGCAGGTGGCTTAATACTGAACATCCTATTATAAATGTTGTTGCTTCACTCCACTTTAAATTAAAATAGAACCAAGAACTTGCAGAAACTGCAGCTTATATAAAATGACTCCCACAAACTGTGTTTTATGTACATCCTTCCCTTCCTTATGATCTAACGTTCTCAAGCCTTCACTAACAAGGGTTATTGTACTTTATTTGCCATTTGTAAATAGTATGGTATTAGATAGTGATGCTATTAGACGTATTAGTGTCTCCTTTTCTTTCATGCAGTTTTAAATAACCTTAGAATTTACTTCTATTATCAATTTATTTTTTCTTTTGTTGGGATGTAAGCTTAGGAGCCGGCCCATTTCTGGATCACTATATGGTAGGAGTTTTGCAAGAATGTTATCCATTTGCAAGAGCACTAGATAGCAGCATTATTTCCTGCCATGTAGTGCTCCAGATGCCTACCTAGGTATCTCTTCAACACAGAATAACATGGGAACAAAGCAAATATAATAGAAGTAAATTGGAAACTTTTTTTAAATGGTTTGCTCTGTCTGAATCACAAAATATTTTTTTTGTGGGGGTTTCATACCCCTTTAAATATATCAGGGGATCCTAAAAATAATCAAGGATATGTTTAATAGTTTTTTTATTATATAGATAGATGACAGATAGATAGATAGATAGATAGATAGATAGATAGATAGATAGATAGATAGAGAAAGAGAGAGAGAGAAAGAGAGAGAGAGAGAGAGAGAGGTAATAGAGAATAGCTCTGTAAATTTGTATATACTCTTTTTTTTGTGATCATACAGTGGACTTCGTTGCTAGAGTATATTTCTAAGTCACAATTTATTTTAGTTGAAATATTTTTTATTGAAAATAAGACTTCAAATACAGAATGTATCCGACAACAGTGTATAAATTGGCCCCCCCACCCCAAAGTCTTTGAATTTGTCGAGTGAGCCTTCACTCCTCAACAAAGCTGTATAACCTCTGGGTCGGTAGGTTCTGAAGCAGAGCTGTAAATGTATTAAAAGAATGTCCAAAAGTTCTGAATTTCTGAATTTCTGCTCATCTTATTAATTTTGTATTACTGAACTTGAAAAAAATAAAAGGGTTGATACATGGAAATGGGAAAAATAAATGTAATTTTACACCAAATTTGAATAAAAAGTAATTTATTAGTGTGACAAAATCAATGAAAAATATATTTCAGTTACCTGTTTGACATCATAATCTAAACATTTGAGTATAAATTAAAAAAAAATCAAAATAATAATAACCATTTTGCTTTCAGGAGATAATAAGAGAAGAATGAATTTAATCTTTTTTTTTTTTTTTTTTACAAACACTGAACATTTGCAAACAAATAAATACAGAATTTGAAACCTTATTTTACAGAATATACAGCAGCTTGCAATTGATACATATCCCTGGTAGATAATTTTGTTCTATTGATCTTTTACTAAAGGCACAGGTTGGTAGGTGGCATTATTCATTCATATTTCTAACAATTATTATATGTTTAGCACAGGATTTATTTCTCCTACCTGACACCTAAGAAGCGTTTACAAATTGAGAAAGTAACAATAAGTATATTGTATAAACTTCCAGCCTATTATGATATGATCTTTTTAATATAATTTCACACGGACACTGTCTTACAAATGTAGCCCCAGTAATCTAATTTAAAAGTATCTCTGCATTCATTACTATAATAATATATTGTCATTTCTGAAGTGGTAATATGAAACTTTTTTTTTGTTTTTTTTGCAATTGATGCTCGTATTGTTGTTCATTATTCTATTGTTAGCAAATTAATTTATAAAGTGATTTTCTAGCCAGCATGAGCACAGGCATATAGAATTATTAAATTGAGCAGATTTTAGAAATGTAATTATTTCATCTGTAATCATTTTGTTTTGAAATTTTAACCTATTTTTTTTTTCTAAACCATCAAACACATTAAATTAGAATTACAAAGTGCTGTTTGTGTCTGAATTAAATCAGCTGACAGTAGTTTTAGGAAACATTTGAGCATGTTTTAGTCTGTCCTGTTATTGTACACCACAACCAATATGTTTCATTAAAACAAATGTGTGCACAAAGTATAACAAGTGTTGGTCATGGGAAATCCCACTTTTGCTGTTTCAACTAGAAATGGTATTTACAGATATGTCAGTTTTGATTTTTGTTGAGTGTTTTATGTCTGAATAATCCAATTTATTTATTTATTTACATACTGTGACGTTTTCTCCCTGTCCATCAAAACTTGAATTCTTTTGTGGGATCTGCACTTGTCTGCCAAATGAGTACTAAAATGAGTACTAAAACAGAAATATAATTTGCTCACAAACAAGAATTTTCTACAAAAAGACAAATCAGTAGTTCAATACATAAAAATGGCATGCTTACTAGCTGATAAAAATACAAAAAGATGCAACAAAAAGTTACAAAAAGCACCCAGTTGTCCAGAGAAGCTTAAAGGGACAGGGAATTTAACTTTCAAGATTCAGACTGTATGCAACTAAAAAACAACTTTACAGTTTAATTTTATTATGAAATGTACTTTTTTTCTCTTGGTATTCTTTGTTTAGCTTTAGCCCCCTTTACACAAGAGCATACCTAGGTAGACATGAAACAGTTTCATTCAAATGTATGTGTGAACCTAGAAGCTACCATTATAATATCTTAAAATATATATTTTTTTAAATCAGCTCATCTCAAAACACACCTATCTATTCTTTTACGCTTTGTATTTTGTACTTATAAGTATGAATTTCTGTGTGTT
This sequence comes from Bombina bombina, assembly GCF_027579735.1. Classification (NCBI taxonomy): domain Eukaryota; kingdom Metazoa; phylum Chordata; class Amphibia; order Anura; family Bombinatoridae; genus Bombina; species Bombina bombina. The sequence goes on along the minus strand of NC_069501.1, from coordinate 204,434,235 downwards.
TTTGCACCTCCAGTGTACTTAAATTATGATTTATGCTCTGCATATTTAATACAATTTATTCCTGTGTAATTTACATACAAATTTTATGTCACCGTGCGTCATGACACAAAGATGGATGCCGTGGTTAAACCAAATAAAGTTAAAATAAAAGACTGGTGGTTTTCCAATACATAGAGGTAATCACTCATTTAAAATGGTCAAGCAACCATCTTTACAATTATTGAACCACTTGAGATGGACTAACCCAAATACAATTTTTTTCTGAGTATTTTGGTTCGAATTGTTCAATTATTTGTTTTGTATGATTTTTTAAAATCATGATTTTCATTGTGTACTTTTGCATCTCCTTCCCATACTAAAATGCAGTATATGCACCTTAGTGAGACACCCTGTTTTCAGGCTTAGTGGCTTTAGATCAGTTCCCAAGGGAAATAGAAGGACTAGCAAACATTCTTAAATAATCTCACCAGCCCAGAAACCTTTAGATCATCTGGCCCTTAGTGTCACAAAAAAAATAAAAGTTTCTTCCCCAGATCGCTTATGGTCAATAAAACATACACTCTTTGTAACATATTATCCACTGTCCCATTGCTCTGAGAGCTGTTTGTCAAGTCCCTATGTTGAATCAAGGCTGTGATTCTTATCACAGCTTTGTATCATCATTTGGAAAGATAGGCAGTTTCAGTCTGTTTTAGACGTGAAACAAACAGCTGTGTATCATTTTTTTGCCACAATGACAGAAGCTCTTAATTTAGTGATCTTTGCCAAATAACTACTTGGAAGTGACAGGATCATTTATCCATATTTACACCCATACAGCTATCTTCCTAAATCTCAGATTCACTGTAGAACATTTAATTACTAATTTGTCGCCCTGCTTCTGTGTTTAACTAAAGCAACATTTAATACAACATGATTCTGGTAGCTTTGATAGCAAATATTAAAACAAGATAATTTCAGTTACCACTTATAACCATGCCATTTTAGCAAAGGCATTACAAAATCATCATCAACAGATGACCCAGGATTTATACACCATTTGATGGCAGAAAACCCTGCTAGGTGATTCCTCAATCCTTCAATGAGGATCCAGCTTCTAGGAGTATTTTTGAAACCTGATCTCTAAAAAATTATTCTTTCAGACAAAAATAATTCTCAAAACCATGCAATCTGCAAAGAGCTGCTTGGTAATCTGTCTGACTTTAGCTGCACAAGGCAGGCATTCCCTTACTAAAGGTCTAGTTCCACGGGATTTAAAATCCAAATAATTTGTTTCACTAAACAAGGTAGGCGCTGAACTGGTAGTTGATGAAACCAGTTTTATTGGACACATTAACAAGTAGTAAAATATTTTCTTTGTGAATCTTTATGCAATCGTGCCATTTATTGAATAGCTTTTCCATGCATCATGTGCATATACATTTTCAAAACTGTTGCGGCACCATATATTTTATACAAAGGGTAATATCTTAGCATACATGTGGGTTGTATTAGTCTTTTAAAAATTAACACATCATAATAAAGGGACAGTCTATACCAAAAGTTTTATTGTTTAAAACGATAGATAATACCTTTATTACCCATTCCCCAGTTTTGCATAACCAACACTGTTATATTAATGCACTTTTTACCTCTGTGATTACCTTGTATCTAAGGCTCCGCATACTGCCCCCTTATCTCAGGTATTTTGACAGACAATTTTACAATCAGTACTGACTCCATTGCAGTGATGTGCAGTCACTAGAGGCAGGTGAGGCAGGGCTTCACCTCTCATATGAACAAAAATATATATTTTTTATTGGCTTTAAAAAAAATATTGCAATTTTTTTTTTCCAGCATTTTTTTTCACAGCTACATGTTGTGCAATGGAGAGGAACAAGCAGGTCTGCCCTCTATTACACAACATGCTGCGCCACCTCTTTGGGGCTGACCCAATCCAGTGAGAGGTATCAGTCAGGGGAACTTAGGGTTGGGGCTGGATGTTAAATCATATAAAACAAAACAAAAACGGAAATAAAATACTTTAATTTATTTTGTTGCTGCCCTGTGCAGCTGCCAGCTTTGATTTAATAAAAAAAAGAGAGTTCTGTACTCCCCTCCAAGTGCAGTGGAATGTTCCACTGTCACTTCCTTACAGAGCAGGAAAAGATGCAGACTTGCAGAGAGCAGTGTTTTAGCCACATTTTATTGAAGCAAGTTCTGCAACCTTAGATTTTGCTGAAAGGGATTCTGTAGTGAAAATGATAATTTAATGAATGTGGTTTAGTGTTTTTTGTTTTTTTTACAGCAGTTTAAAGATCATTTTTGTATTTTGTTTACTAATGCTTTACAGTCACCCACTACCTTAGCAGCTTGCCTCTGTACTCCACACTAGTTTATAGTCTCATCACTCTCTTACTGACTTATGAACTCTCTGTAGCTCTGCAACTGTGTTTTCTCACAACATTATTATATAAAGCATGGTAATGTACAATGAAACCAAGCAGTTTAGAATGAGTTATAGCAAATATTCTCCATGGCTCCTGTAGCTATAGTATTTAATTTAAACCAGGGATTTCTTAGGTGTATGTTGGACAACCCTGATGTAGACAACAATTAATAATTTATTAATGCTCCCATTCATATGTGCTTTTCTGTTTCAGATATTTAAAATAGATTGTAGACTATTAGCATTTGATAGTCACTTAAAATATTACTTAAACATTCAGTGGGGCCTCCCCATTGCAGTGTTCCCTCTCTCCCCACGTATGTGTCTCTCTCCTCCCTCTGTCTCCCTCTCTCCCCCTTCTGTCTCTCTCCCCTCTGTCTGTCTCTCTCTCCCCTCTGTCTGTCTCTCTCCCCTCTTTCTCTCTCTCCCCTCTGTCTCTCTCCCCTCTGTCTCTCTCTCCCCAGTCTCTCTCTCCCCTCTGTCTCACTCTCCCCTCTCCTCTGTCTCTCTCTCCCCTCTGTCTCTCTTTCTCTCCCCTCTGTCTCTCTTTCTCTCCCCTCTGTCTCTCTCTCTCTCTCCCCTCTGTCTCTCTCTCTCTCTCCCCTCTGTCTCTCTCTATCCCCTCTGTCTCTCTCTATCCTTTCTGTCTCTCTCTATCCCCTCTGTCTTCCTCTCTCTCCCCTATGTCTCTCTCTCTCTCTCCCCTCTGTCTCTTTCTCCCCTCTGTGTCTCTCTCCCCTCTGTGTCTCTCTCTCTCTCCCCTCTGTCTCTCTATCTCCCCTCTGTCTCTCTCCCCCCTCTCTCCCCTCTGTCTCTCTCTCTCCCCTCTGTCTCTCCCCTCTGTCTCTCTCTTTCCCCTCTCTCTCCCCTCTGTCTTTCTCTCTCCCCTCTGTCTCTCTCTCACCCCCCCATCTCTCTCTCCATCTCCCCCTGAGTGCTTTTCTGTGTTTCGGTCTACATTTTATTTATTTAATTAATGAATTAGTGGTGCCATCTGATGATGTGGCTTTATTTAAAGGGGTGGGGTCAAGCGTTTCCCACCATCTTTAAATTTCACCAGCCGCCACTGGATCAAGAGACATTTTTATAGTTACTGAATAATGAAGGAATCTATAAGCATAATTTGCAGCATTAAAGTAAAAAGTATGTTTTAAACTTATTTTAATGGGCCTGGATTTCTAGATCTCATAATCAGAGCAAGCATTTTGTTATCTGGCAAGAGTTTCTGTTACAATCCTTTAGACTAAAATCAGATGTTTACTAAGTTGACCAGTTTTCCAAGACACCATTTAAAGGGACATGAAACCCATATGTTTTCTTTCATGATTTAGAAAGAGCATGCAATTTTAAATAACTTTCCAATATACATCTAATATTCTTCATTCTTTTGATATCCTTTGTTGACAATCATATCTAAATATGCTCAGTGGTGGCTGCATATAGATACCTCATGCGATTGGCTCACCCATGTGCATTGCTATTTCTTCAACAAAGGATATCTAAAGAATGAAGGCATATCCTAGCCACTGCCTCACCAGCCTCTGACGTCACCACACGTCACTGCTCCATTGGTGTGAGCACAGTTATTTATGTGGCACACATAAACTATCACTGTCTAACTGTGCAAAAACTAAATTTATGCTTACCTGATAAATTACTTTCTTTTACGATATGACGAGTCCACGGATTTCATCCTTACTTGTGGGATATTAACTTCCTGCTAACAGGAAGTGGCAAAGAGCACCACAGCAGAGCTGTATATATAGCCCCTCCCTTCCCCTCCACCTCCAGTCATTCGGCCGAAGGTTATAGGAAGAGAAAAGGAAAGGCTAAAAAGCTGCAGAGGTGAAAAGTATTGATAACTGAATCAGAGAATCCTCGCTTTGATAAAATCAAGCGTTCAATCTCCACGCAGTCAGCTGCAGAGAAATTAGATGTGGATGTTGTAAAGGACCTTGAATGAGAAGGTCCTGTCTCAATGGAAGTTTCCACAGTGGCAGAGAGGACATGTCCACTAGATCCGCATACCAAATCCTGCGTGGCCATGCAGGCGCTATCAGGATCACTGAAGCTCTCTCCTGTTTGATTCGAGCAATCATGCGTGGGAGGAGAGGAAATGGCTGAAACACATAAGCTAGGCTGAACGACCAAGGCACTGCCAAGGCATCTATCAGTTCGGCCTGAGAATCCCTTGACCGGGATCTGTATCTTGGAAGCTTGGCATTCTGTTGGGATGCCATCAAATCCAATTCCGGTCTGCCCCATCTGAAAATCAATGAGGCAAATACCTCCGGATGAAGTTCCCACTCCCCCGGATGAAAAGTCTGTTGACTTAGAAAACCTGATTCCCAGTTCTCTACTCCTGGGATGTAGATCGCTGACAGATGACAAGAGTGGACCTCTGCCCAACTGATTATCTTGGATACCTCTATCATCACTAAGAAACTCCTTGCTCCCCCCTGATGATTGACATATGCCACAGTCGTGATGTTGTCCGACTGGAATCTGATGAATTTGACCGAAGCCAACTGAGGCCACGCCTGAAGCGCATTGAATATTGCTCTCAGTTCCAGAATATTGAATGGAAGAAGAGACTCCACTTGAGTCCAAACACCCTGAGCCTTCAGGGAGTTCCAAACTGCACCCCAGCCCAGAAGGCTGGCATCTGTTGTCACTATCACCTGCGGAAACAAGTCCCTTGGGACAGATGATCCCGCAACAACCACCAAAGAAGAGAGTTTTTGGTCTCTTGATCCAGATTTATCTGAGGAGATAAATCCGCATAATCGCCATTCCATCTCCAGTCATTCTCTTTGCCTGTGTTATACTAGGGAGAAAATACGAACAATTTTACCAATGATCCAGGAGGGTCAATATATGACTACCGTGGATTTGAAGGATGCTTACCTTCATATTCCATTCCACAAGGATCATCATCGGTTTCTAAGGTTTGCCTTCTTGGACAAACATTATGAAACAGTGCTCCTTTAATAAAAAACAGTGCATTACTTGTTTCCTTACAAAGGGTTAGATTACAAACAGCAAACATACTGGCAAAGTATGGGCTCTAAACCACAAGTTTGTTTTGTCCAAGAAGGCAAACCTTAGAAACCGATGATGATCCTTGTGGAATGGAATATGAAGGTAAGCATCCTTCAAATCCACGGTAGTCATATATTGACCCTCCTGGATCATTGGTAAAATTGTTCGTATTGTCTCCCTAGTATAACACAGGCAAAGAGAATGACTGGAGGTGGAGGGGAAGGGAGGGGCTATATATACAGCTCTTCTGTGGTGCTCTTTGCCACTTCCTGTTAGCAGGAGGTTAATATCCCACAAGTAAGGATAAAATCTGTGGACTCGTCATATCTTTGTAAAAGAAATTCAATGATGATAAAAGTAAATTGGAAAGTTGTTTAAAATTGCCTGCCCTATCTTAATCATGAAAGTTTAAGTTTGACTTGACTGTCCCTTTAAGTCTATTAGTGTGGTCCTGCAAGTTCTTCTATGATTGCTCCTCTGAAAGCCTTTGATAAAAGACATTAGTTTAAATAACTTATATAATCATGTCAAAGTAGCAAAGTAACAATTTCTTCCTCAGTACTGAAAAACAGTTCCCCTGCCAAATTGCAGCTAAATGAAATATTTCTAAAGAGGCAGTACAATGCACTCTTAAGAGATTTTCTAAAAACAAATCATTTTTATCCAAAGCAAGATCAGGCAGACAAAAAGTTACCATGCTATCAGAAGTCCAGAATATTATTATTGTATAGAACAGTATCTGCATTCAAATTCTAGCCTAGATGAACCAGGCACATACTATGCCAGTAAGCAAAAGCACAGTCAGAAGAAGACTGGCAAAGTGTGGGCTCTAAACCACAAGTTTAGTACAGACCAAAAAATACAGAAACTTGACAGTGGAAGACTGCAAAAAAATGTCCTATGTACTGAAGAATAAAAAAAAATATATTTTTTATTTTGCAATTGCAGAGTTGATGCAAGGACAGCATCCTTAGAGGCTAACACCAAAGTCTGTAAAACCTACAGTTAGTTAGTACAGAAAATATTTTAAAGGGATATGAAACCCACATTTTTTTTCATGATTCAGATAGAGCATACAATTTTAATAAACTTTCTAATTTACTCCTATTAATCATTTTTCTTCGTTCTCTTGGTATCTTTATTGAAAAGCAGGAATGTAAGTTTAGGAGGTGGCCCATTTTTGGTGAAGCAGCTGGGTAGCGCTTGCTGATTTGTGGCTAAATGTAGTGGATCAAGGGACATTAGACCAAATTTTTTTTCTTTTATAATTTAGAGAAAGTATGCAATTCTAAACAACTTTCTAATTTACTTTTAGTTTCTAATTGGTTTTGTTATCCTTTGTTAAAAAAGCATACCTTGGTATGCTCAGGATTTGCTGATTGGTGGCTGCACATATATGCTACATGTTATTGGCTCACCCATGTGAATTGCTGTTTCTTCATCAAAGGAAGCCAAGAGAATGAAGCAATTTAGATAATAGAAGTAAATTGGAAAGTTGTTTAAAATTGTATGTTCTATTTGAATCATGAAAGAAAAATTGTGGGTTTTATGTCCCGTCAATTAATAAACCGAAAGTATTGGCGCAGATTCTCAATAGCTAACCACTTAGGCAAGATCATCTAAAAAGGTCTGTCAGTACGATGAGGTCCCTCTCAAGGTTTTAAAAACACAAATTTATGTTGAGAGTTCTGTATCTTATTAAGGATGTTGAATTCTTGACGTACAGGAAAGAAAAAAGCACTGAAATACAGTAATACATGAAATCAGAGTTTTATTCCATTTAGACTTTATTCTTAATATTTATTCACTTTAGATTTCTGGATTAGATAGTGTTTTATTAATCCATTTTCTATGTAAAGTTAATTGATTAGGCTAACAGTGTATTGTTGTTTTTCCAGATCTCATTGTATTTCCTAAGCATTTTAATACTTTAATACTCATTGAGACAAGATTCTGCATTCCATAGGGCTTTATTGCTTTCTAAGGGAAATATTTAATAGGTTCTAGGGTCCTAGCATGCTCAGTCCTCTTTCTAACAGCAACAAAGTTATCATTCATGGGTGATTCTAGACCATAACATTGTGGTCCAAAATGTTATGCACAAAGCTAAATTTCATGGGTGTAGGGGATACTGGAGGAGGCCTTCTCAGAGTGATTTACTGTACAAATCATGCTTCTCTCTCATTTAATTCATATTTAGTGTAACATCATAGGAAAACCCACCCAAGGCATCATTTATCTCCATGTATTCATTATTGGGGCAGTATAAAGTATATCTTCCTTATTGCCAAATATTTTATTAATGAACTGTTCTTTAAAAGCCGATGGCCTTTATTGGAGAAGAACCTATAACTCATGAAGTTTCTTCTTCAAGGGACTTCAAGATAAATAGCATTTGTGTTATTGTTTTGAATATGAAAAAATCGGTACTTGAAAATTATAAATCTTTTTTATGTCCAATAAATAAAAATATGTTTTCCCCCTTTTTATTAATCAGGATAGTATACAGAGACAGGTAAAATACTTTAGAATATGACCTTCATTTTTGCAGTCTTAGACAACACCTGAGAAATGTTTGAAATTATATAAGGTACTGCCTAATTTGTACAATCAGCTGTCCCAAAATGAGAGTATATTAATACTGTATTTGTATATGTTATATGCTCTACAATATGTGATAACAACTATATCATAAAAATGAAATGAACGAAATGCGTTTGTAGACAATTCAAATACTAAAAAATAGGCGTGCCTCATAATCTGTAGAGAATGAATGCAGTTTGTACAATTATTCACCCTTGTAATTGGCAACTACTATCTAAAATGCACAATTAAAATCAGGCTGCACTATACAACACCTATGCTGATGGTTACAGTAAGAGCTTTGTATATACAGGTAGCCCTCAGTTTATGCCGGGGTTAGGTTCCAGAAGGAATGGTTGTAAATTGAAACAGTTATAAATTGAAACCCAGTTTATAATGTAAGTCAATGGGAAGTGAGGGAGTTAGGTTCCAGGCCCCTCTCAAAAATGTCATAAGAAACACCCAATACATTACTTTTAAAGCTTTGAAATTAAGACTTTAAATGCTAAACAGCATTATAAACCTAATGAAATAATCACACAACACAGAATATATAATTAAACTAAGTTAAATGAACAAAAACATTTGCTAAACAGCATTATAAACCTAATAAAATAATCACACAACACAGACTTTGCATTTTTCTGCAAACAGTTCTTTCTATGCATTCCAATCTGGACTGATTTATAGACAGGGATCTTGTTCCTTTGAAATCTGCTCGATAGCTCAGGTCTGGTTAAACTGATTAATTTCAGCTTGCTTGGCTTTGCTGCAACACAAGAGAACAGCTCCACCTACTGACTATTTTAATCAATGCACTGTTTCTCAATGCTTTTCAATAGCAGTCACATGATTGGAAAAAAAGGTTGTTATTCTGAAACGGTCTAAATTGAACCGTTGTAAAATGAGGGCCACCTGTATATATATTATGAACTGTAAGCTGCTTAACTATATAAGGCATCCAATCCTAAGTTGCTATTACCATAGTCAGTCAGTTTGTTATACTGTTGTGTACATCTTAACTCTGTGACTTCCGCCATTGTGTATATAGAGAGTTAATATAATTTTATATATTCTTCCCTGTATTCACCTGGCATACATCAAAGCACTAGGGAAGCCACTGGACTTCTCCTTTGGTTTACCTAGCGTACAACATACTATTTTTTCTCACAAGAAGTCTGTTTCAGTATTTGGGTATAAAAAACCTGATCTAAAGAATAACCTAAGTTTTCTGACCTGTACATTACATAATTAATCAGCCATAAGGAATAGGAATTGTGCTCTTTCTTCCTACACAGTAATTCCTTTAAAATATATTCTCTCCTTTTTTCTCTCATAAAGTTGAAATGGAGCAAGATCCTTTGAATGAAAAAATACAAGTTCTATCTGATAGACTAGATGCCTTATCCGCATCTTTCCACGAATTGCAAGTGGAGAATCAGCCTGTCTAAGGGAGGTTCTAGCCCCCAAACCTGCTGCTACTGAATCTCTCCCAGAACCCCTGGTCTCTCCTCCAGAGAAGTTCTCTGGCGATCGTGCACGCTTCAGGGAGTTCAGGAATTCTTGTTTACTACTCTTTGAAATGAAGCCACGCACTTATCCCACAGAGAGGGCTAGAGTGCTAACCGTGATTTCCTATCTTAGGCGGGAGCCCAGGGCCTGGGCAGACACCTATTATGAGAGTCACAATGCCATCTTGGGGTCCCTTTCAACATTCTTCAACCAAATGTCAGTGCTATATGACGATCCTTTTAAGCAGGTATCTGCAGAAAATACTCTCAGATCCCTAAAACAAAGAAGGAATCCTGTAGAAAACTACATAACACAGTTCAAGATCTCCGCTCGTGATTCAGAGTGGAATGAGGTTTCTCTTAAGACACAATTCCGCTTAGGGTTGTTTGAAGAGATAAAAGATGAGCTGTCTCGCACCGGAATCCCTGATTCTCTGGAAGATTTCTTCACACTCAGTATAAACATCGACAGCCGCCTCAGAGAACGGCGCAACGAAAAAGCCAGTAGCTCAAAAAATTTCCTCCCAGCACCATCTTACCAAGTAAAGGAAACCCCACAACCCATGGATATAGGCTTTATGAAGGGGCCTCTCACCCCTCAAGAAAAATCAAGAAGAAAATTGCACAGTCTGTGCATGTATTGTGCCTGCCCCACTCATGAAGTTAAGGACTGCCCAGCACTCTCCAAAACTAAGAAGGGTAGGTCATTTAGTTCCATAGATAATCATATGTTGAAAACAACAAAAAATGTATATATAACCATCCCAATTCTCTTACAGTGGCAACACTACAAGATAACCACTGAAGCACTTGTGGACACTGGTTCGTGTAGGAATTTCATTCATTATGGTTTTGTGAAACGAAATAAAATTCCTATTGTGTGTAAAACAGCTCCAGTCTCTGTGAAGGTTATTGATGGCTCCTTTCTTTCCTCTGGTCCTGTTATGAATCAGACCATACCTCTCCAGGTCATCGGCTTTTAGTATCAGAATGTCTACAGTTTAGTTTAAATAAAGGATTCCTAATTGTCTGTTTTCCACTAGTATAAAGAAATAAACAAGAGTGTGTATTATCAGTTTATACTCCCCTTTCTCTTTGTTTTCTCGTATGTGCTCTTGTTGCCACATTTATATTGTGCTCTTATGTATCTCATCTCTTGATGTGTATAGTAGTTTATTCTAGCCAATCATTTAGGAAGAGGTGAACTGATTTGTATGATTTATTGCACCATTGAGCAAGGCTTTTAGCTACCATAAATTTTTCCATCATTCAAATTTAGCAAGGTTGTGCTTCAACAATATAAGCACATTCTGTTATTTTCCCAAAACGTTCTCACCAGTAGTCTGTTTTTAAAGGGATATAAAACACCCTGAGATTGTATTATTTGTAGAAAAAAAAATACTTTTATAATTTTCTTATAATTTACATAGATATTTACATATCTCTCTGCTATTGGCCTCTGCAGCTTTGCTAACAAAATTACAGTGGCTAGTGTTGTCTACTAAAGTAACAAGTCTGGATTGCCTCCTCTCAATAAAACAAATGATGGATGGAATTTGACTTTTTAAAAATAATTGCAGAAAACTGGATGTTAATCTGCTCTTAAAATATTCATAGCTCTGCTGATGTTAATCTAGACCAAGACAACTAAAAAGTTTTGTATTTACAAGGTGTTTTATGTCCCTTTATATCCAACTGTTGCTATTATCATGGAAATCCACCCAGCATGAATGATATCGGTCAAGAACAAGGGTCACCAGCCTTTTTTTTTCTATGCTGGAATGTCCCATTAGCTCACTAACTTTGGTGCATTAAATGGATTTGCATGAGGAAATGTGCCTCTACCAAAAATAGGCCAAATATAAGGAGAGTTTTATTTGTCAAATAAGGCATATCAGAACCTATGTTAGATGACTGACATGGGAATAGTTATCTGACAGATCCACTAAATGTTGTTTGTTTTACCAAAGAGGATGAATTTTTTTTGGTGAAACAGAAACCAAAATACCTAATCAGCCCATTCTGCTACTAAAAATCTAGGTTTAAATAATCCTCATTAGACTCATATTCCTGGTACAAGCAGCTGTAAACTAGGATTTTCCCCTTAATGGAAAAACAATAGACACCCATGGGTGTAATGATTCTTAAAGGGGACATTAAACTCACAATTGAGTTGTAATATATATATACTGTAAAGTACCTGTAGATATTGTGTTTTCTCCATGCTGATTAGAGAGGCTCAAATATTCTGCAAGTCACCTGACCTCACTATGTACTACACAATGCTTGCTTAGAGCTATTCTCAAACTCATTCACACGTAGCCCTAATTAGCCACAATCAAGGGAGATAACATACAAAAAAGCACATTTACCAGGGGTTTCAAGTGGTTTATTAATAATTTAAAAAAACTTTGCATATTTTTAACATGGTTCTTTTTGCTTTTAAAAAGACCAATAAATTTAGTAAAATTACATAATTAAGCGCATAGTAAAAAGACAATGCAACAAGATTTACTTTGAATTTCAGAAAAGCAGTACATTTTTTTTTTTATTGTTTTTTTTTCCGCCCATTCGCTGGCCCTCTGTATCAAGTAACAGCCATCATCCAATCACAGACTAGTATACACTGTGAACTTGTGCACATGCTCAGAAGGAGCCTCAGAAAGTGTGTATATAAAAGACTGTACAAAATATAATAATGGAAATAACTTGAAAGCTCTTACGACTGCATGTTCTATCGGAATCATGAAAGTTTAGTTTTGATTTTAGTGTCCCTTTACTGCTGTTATATGTACATATAAAAAATGGCTTTGATGTCCCTTTAACTGAAAACAGATTTGAAATGGTGGTAAGGTGAATGTATAACTTTTATAAATGCCTTTATGAATATATTTCTAACCTTCTTCTGTACAATCATTAATACCAAACTTCTTATAAGAGTTGAATAGTAAACTACACACAAGGTTCCAGTATGAATTAGGATCAGACAAGTTTGCATCAGGCTCTTATTAAGTTGTTGGAAATAGGTATTAGAGGGACATGATACTTTCTTACTTTCATTATTCAGATAGACAATACAATTTTAAACAATTTTCTAGTTATCTAATTTGCTTCATTCTCTTGGTATCCTTTGTTGAAGATCATACCTTGGTAGGCTCAGGAGCAACAATGCACTGCTGGGAGCTAGCTGCTTATTGGTGGCTTCAGATATATGACTCTTGTCATTGGTGCACCCAATATAATTCACCTAGCTCCCAGCATTGCATTGCTGCTTGTTCAACAAAGGATACCAAAAGAGTGAAGCAAATTTAATAATAGAAGTAAATTGTAAAGTTGTTTAAAGTTGTATGTGCTATCATGAAAGAAACAATTTGGGTTAACTTCTTTGATAAATTCATCAAGATCATATCTGTTTTATGGCACATATTAAGCACAGTTTGGGAATTACTGGTCTAAATGCAATGTTTTAGCTTTAAGAACTTCAAACCACTTTGTAAGGTAAACTATATGAGTTAGTTACTGGCCAACATCCTTCATAATATTTTACTATTTTTACTTTATTTCAAATATATGCCACCCCCTTTGTCTTTCCATATTCTTCTAACGCAAATGACA